>NW_014569761.1:129825-151519 GCF_001313835.1 Polistes canadensis | reverse complement strand
AAAAAATTGCTCATTGATTTGTCGAAAATAAAACGGCGATTTATTTTCTTATTATTATATCGCATCGATTTATAAATCTACATTATGTTTCTCGTAAAGTAAAATCAAAATACGTATGCGTAAGAAACGTGTAATGCGTGCAACCGATTTCAGATTTATTTTGAAGTTTTCCTTTACTTTTTAACGGCTCGTGTCGGACCGGCTAAGAATAAGAAATCGCTCGAGGATGCGTCGAGAATGAAGTAGCTAGAAAGAAACAAAAAAAAATAGAAAAAAAGAAAGAGTGAGAAAGAAAGTGGGAGAGAAAGAGAGTGAGGTAGAGTGAAATAGAGTGAGAAAGAAAATGAGAGAGAAAGAGAGTGAGATAGTGTAAGAAAGTAAGAGTAAGAGAGTAAGAGAGAAAAAGAGAGAGATAGAGATAGAGATAGAGATAGAGATAGAGATAGAAAAAGGGATGGATTAAGTGCAAGAAGAAGAAGAAGAAGAAGAAGAGGAAGAAGACGAAGAAGAAGAAGAAGAAGAAGAAGAAGAAGAAGAGAGATACCGAGACTTGAGTCTCGTTGAGAGGGATCCTCCCTATCGTGAAGGGTCTACCGCGTAGACAGTCTCACTAATTACGCCGCGCCTCATTAGCGTGGAAGCTCGCTCTCGCTTAAGGACACGTACGCCCACTACTCTCTCTCTCTCTCTCTCTCTCTCTCTCTCTCTTTTCTTTTTTTTCTTTCCCTTTCTCTCTCGCTCGCTCTTCGGCTTCGTCAAAGATACGGATTTGTTTCTCCCTCCGGAACAAGCGGAGGAGGAAAGTAGAGACCTCTGCAACACTCTTGGAATCGTCGGTGCAAAAGCTCGGGGTGTGGGCTGTGGGTGTGGGTGGTAGGGAGAAAGGAAGAGAAGAGGAGGGGAAAGGGAAAAAGGAAGAAGTATTAGCAATTAGAAAAGTTCTTTCTCGTTCTCCGTATAGAGTAAAGTTCGAAGAGGTGCTTCTCTTATTAACACGGTTATAGGTATGTTGTTTCTCTCTTTCTCTCTCTCTCTCTCTCTCTCTCTCTCTCTCTCTGTGTTTTATCGAAATACAATCGATCTGTTCGTTCGTTCGATCTTTTATATTTTGTTTCATTTATTTTTTTCTTACTTTTCTTTCTTTTTTTTCTTTGGCGCATTGACGAAGAATACAAAAGTTTGGTTTTTTATTTTTCTTTTCTCTTTTTTTTTCTTTTTTTTTTTTTTTTCTTACGAAAGTTTTCTTTTCAAAATGTCAACGAGTCAAATTGACAATCAGAGAGATCAGACTGACGATTGACAAAGTTGCTTTGATTATCAATTCCTCGGTTGACCGATTTTCAGATTCCGCAAGAGCAATCACCGATCCTTGTCCTGGTCAATCCTAGAGGAGCGTGAAATTCTATTAAACCGTCTCGATTTACAGAACAGAGGGTTGTTCGCGCGATTTCTAGTGGTGGTGGTGGTGGTGGTGGAGGTTGGATGTGGGATGTGGAAAGTGAACGTCTCATCGTCGACCCCTTTAACGTCCGATATAGAATCTAAAAGGGTCACCCGATTGATTCGTTTGAACTTTTACTTAAACCCTAAACTTGTCTTTCCACCCCTATCGTCAAATCGATATCTCGTCGAACTTTGATTTATTATAATGGCTATTTATTACTTATGCGTCATCGTTATGTAAGGGCAAATCAGGGAAAAAAAAACTTATCGAGAGGTATTGAATCGTTAACGATTTCAATTCGCGTACTTTTAACGTTTTTAAAGGTAGATAACATATATAAAAAATGTAATAAAATAGAATTTGCTAAATTGTGATACCTTCCGACCTGGTACCGGGTCTTCAGAAAACAAAACAATACCAATTTCCAGCAGATATTAATATAATTGATACAATTATAATTATATTAATATTATAATTATATCAATACAGAGTTATATAACATTATTATTATAATGATAACTTAAATCATATTTTGTTTTATATAATAGAATGGACTTGAGTTAAAATATTGACGAAAATATTAATGAATAAATATTTATTCGATGAGAGAATATTTTATTTAGAAATAATGATTCCGTTTTTTTTATAATAGATTTATATGGAGTAGTAAAAGCACTCGAAATAAGCTTTGAACGGTCGAGTCATTTTCGAATAGGCTCAAAGAGTCGAAGATGAGTGCGTCATCTTGAATTACATCTTCGTGATCTAGTTCGAAAAAACGTTTGCAAACGACTACTTTACACAAATGGGAATCCATCGGCATCATTGTTAAAGGACCGAACGAACTATTCTATGGTTTTTCTTCGTTCGATATTCAACTACACGTGAATGGAGAACCTTTTTCTTACCTTCTTTAATACATAATACTATATAAAAAAGTAAATGGTGCGTATTTCCGAGACACAGAAGGGATGTTAAGGTTTTTCTATCTCCCTTTCTCTCTCTCTCTCTGAGTTTCTTCTTCTTTTTTTTTTTTTTATTGTCAAGGATCACTCGGTACACCTGTTCTCTAACCTCTAATTTTCCTTTCCCCATTTTATCCTCTAGTTTTCCTTTATCCGTAACATTTTTCTTCGAAGTGCGATTCTTAATTTCCGAGAAACATAGATTTTTATTCGTAGAAAAGTATAAGAAGATTTTTCAGATTATATATACATATAGAGAAAAAGATTATCTTATTTTTGGATAAAACAAAGTATCATATTAAATGTGATGTTTAATCTTAAAAATTAGTAGTACAATTACTTTACAAGTAAAAATGAATAAACCTTAGTCAATTATTTTGAGGAAAGACAAAAAGTATTATAGTAAGAAACATTCAGATTCGTTCTTATTATTTTTTGTTCAATATTCTTTCGTCAAAATAGATAGATAGATAGATAAATAGAAATAGAGAGAAGATGGTTTTTACGTGTGGTTAAGCGTTTTCAATTGCGTTAAGGAGAAAAAAATAAAATCATCGTCGCGACCAAGAAAGATTTCCTCTTACTTTTCTTCTTCTTTTTTTCTTTTCTTTTCTTTTTTCTATTTTTTTTTTTTTCATCTTTCTACGTCGGCCCGTTTCTTTCCCTTTCTTCGTTTTCATTCCAATTAACCTTGAAGCCACGAAGCGGCCAGGAGTCTCGCCGCAGGATGTGAGGGAGAACCAACGTATAAAGGGGGCAGTCGAATGAGATTAATTCAGAATCGACGACGAGTTTTTTTTCCTCCCTCGGTACACGCATGCACGCGCATACGATGGAGTGTAGTAGAAGGAGATGCCAAGCAATTTCTCTCTTTCTTTCTTTTTTTCTTTCTCTCTCTCTCTCTCTCTCTTTCTCTTTCTTTCTTCAAGCATCAAGCAAAGAAGCGTACAAAGCTATGATTTCTTTTGAACCATCCGTTTCCTCTACCACTCTTCACTTTGGGAAAGTACAACTAAAAAAAAAAAAGAGAAAAAAATATATATATAAATAAAAGGTTAAACAAAATAAATTCGATTCGAACCGTACGACATTTTCGTTCATACGAATATCGTTTATTTTTTTATCGAATAAAATATGTTTCCCCGTTATGTCCTGATAACCGAGATAACCGTGTTATACCTTTATTTCATCTCGATCTATGGTAATATACCCTTTTTCTGAGTCTTGAAGATATTTTTGTTTCTTTTTTTTTTTTTTTTTTTTTTTTTTTTTTTTTTTTGGAAAGAAAGTTGTCATGTTATCATCTAAGTAAACACATTCGTATGATTTTCTACGGTTCATCGCGCTCGGTTACATCTATAAGCGTTTGTTCTTTCTCTCTCTCTCTCTCTCTTTCTTTCTCTTTTTCGAGAATTCGAAGGGCATTTGTGTAATATCGTAAAACCACATGAGAAAGTGGGGTACCTACTCGAAATCCATGTTATGTAGTTTGGATCGTATGCGGTTGATGCTGTTGTTGGTGGTGAAGGAGGTGGTGAATGAGTAGTAGTAGGTGGAGAAGGAGGAGAAGGAGGAGGAGGAGGAGGAGGTAGAGGAGGTAGAGGAGATTCGAAGAAAAGGTGAACCTTCTTTGGGTACCGAGGGTGCGCGGTTTTCCACCTCATTTCCGCGCGAGAACCCGAGGGACCGACCGATGCTAACGCTAACCTCTTTTTAAAGTACGACTTTCTTTTTTTTTTCTTCTTTTTCTTCCTCTTTTCTTCATCTTTTTCTTTTCTCTCGACTTTTTCTTTTCTTTTTTTTTTTTTCTTTTCTTTTTTTACCCCCTCGTTATATGCCTTCTTTTGCCAAGAGCATCGACGGGAACAGTTTAGGAGGATGATCCAACGAAATCGGATTTACAAGGCGTTGTTGGTAGCACCCTTCCTTCCTTACTTCCTTCTATGGTGGTTACTACCATCTAGTCCATATTTTTCTCTTGCAATAAAAAAAAAAAGTGAGAGAATGAAAAAGAAAAAAGAAAATAAGGGAGAAAGATTCATACCCACACCCTCCTCCTCTTCTCTCTATTTTTATTCCTTTATTTTGTTCTTTTTAAAAAATAAAATAAAGTAAAAATAATTTTTACTCAATTTTATCGTGTGTGAACAAAAATAAGGGAAAGAAAAACAAAAAAGAAAGAAAGAAATTAAGAAGAGATAAAAGTTATTTTTATCGGGAGATAAGTTTCTTGTTCCTTTTTAGTTGTTACAATGTGGAGACAAGTTAGTAGAACAGTGTTCCGACAAGAAACGGAAGTACAATAACCGGAGGCACGTTCTCTCTCTTTCTCTCTTTCTCTCTTCGATTGGCAGATCCATGACGCGTCTCGATTACTTTACCGCGGTGGTGGTCGGTATCGTGTTACGGATCCGGGCAAGCTCTTTTACCTCCTCCGTCCTTTCCAAAGAGAACAGAGTGCAATCTAGTTTTCGTCCCAACGACTTGTTGACCCATCTCTCGGTCTCCTTTACTTTCGAAGGATCTAATTTCATCGTTTCTACGACTCGACGCCTTCGCAACGGTGTGACTCGTCAACAGGTTTACCCACAGGACTTCCTGGAATGCCGTAGATTCTTCTTAGAGGATAGAAGATTTGTCTTTTATTTTATTTTCTTTTATTTTCTTTTTCTTTTTCTTTAACAATTTCCTTCTAGTTCAATAATATGTGTACAAGATTGATTAATAATTATTTTGTACACCTTGTATATTCGCCGTTATTGGGATGAATCAAAAGTTCGTGCATTTTTTAAATTAATATTTGTCCAAAGTAAATTTTACCAAAAAAGAAAATACAATCCATTATGCAGTTTATTACATAATAAACAGATGAACTTTTGGTACACTTTATTATTTGTAATTATATGAACAAATGTTTGGTACGAAACTTGTATATCACATAGAAAAGGTGTGATAGAGGGGTAAATAAATTTTAATGTAGTCTTAGTTTTTTTTTTTTTTTTTAAACGGGATGATCCATAACTTTTAACACTTTGCGATAATACAGCGTTAAGATAATTTCAGTAAGTTATAAGCGAAGCTTACATTCAAGATGAAATAAGGTAGTCAAATTCTTATGTTAAAAAAGATATTAAAAATTGTGATCATTTGCATTAATGTGAAACAGTAATTTTCGTATCGTTGATATACGTACACGTATTATTATCTTTAAATTAATTCTAATACACGTACACTGCACTAATTTGTTGTTTCATATTTTCTGATGTAAAATATGTATTCATATTTTCTGTTAATATTATTTACGAAACAACAGAGAAATATTCAAAGTTGACAAAATTATTGTCCTATCCTGTATACAAATAATCTTCCTGTAACACGGTAGGATAAATTCATCCTAGAAGAAGATTAGAATTAAATGAGACGCAGAATTTATTATTTTAAGATAATTTAGTTCATAAATATACAATTAAAGTGATTTAAGAAGTACAGTCTTGTATAAAGATTTGTCACAAATTGTCATTTATAATGATTAATAAAATGATAATAATATTAATATAATGAAACCGTATTATAAGATACCATGGGCTAGAAAGATTCCTACAATTAACAAATCGTATTGTAACGAAACCGTGTTGTAAGAGGATTACTTGTATTTATGTTTTCTCAACCATTGTACAATTTATTTTAAAACAATCTAATCAACATATATACATATTATATTATAACATATACAAAAATATATCGTATCTTTGTAAATTTTAACGAAGAACAAGAAAAAAAGCGACTCTCGATTGAACTTTTAGAAGAAATAGAAATAGAAAGAGGAAGAAGAAGAAGAAGAAGAAGAAGAAGAAGAGAAAGAGAGAAAGAAAGAAAGAGAGAGAGATAGAGATAGAAGCCTGCCACCTTCGTGCACAACCCGCGCTCTCAAACTTAACTCCAGTGCCTTCGAAGAGCTCTTGATCTCGCAATCCGTACGAAAGTCTTGCGGCACATAGAACGAGAAGAGAGAGAGAGAGAGAGAGAACGAGAAGAGAGAGAAAGAGAGAACGAGAGAGAGAGAGACATGGTGGTAGTGGGATAGAGAGTAGGAAAAAGGGTGGGAGGGTGAGTAGTAGTAGTGGGGTTAGGAGGGAAGAGTGAAGAACCGAGACGCGATATCCCTCTTCTTGGTGTTGTAGCGTTTGGATGAGAGAAGTCGACAACTACGGTAGCAGCAGCACCGACGTCGCCGAGGAGGAAGCCGATGATTCTCTTTGTAAGAGCGCGGATCCTGATGGGTTGTGGAGAACAGGAGGGTAGGGAGGGATGGGAAAGGGTAAGGGGAGAGAAGGGGGGGCATATTTACAACGAGAAAAGAGGAGAAGACAGATGGTGGGAGGAGGAGGTGAATGAGGAGGATGAGGAGGATGAGGAGGAGGAGGTAGGGAAAGGAAGGGAAGGAACTTAAGGGAAGGGGTGGGTGGCCATGGAAGAGGCACGAGGTATAGGACGATGGGTGTGAAGCATCCTCGACAGTTCTAGGATACTCCTTGCTCGGTATCCTGGGGTCCTCGGTGCACAAGGACCATCCTCGGTCTCTTCCTCTACTTCGCAATGTACCTACTCTTCTTCTTCTTCTACTTCTTCTTCTTCTTCTTTCTGATCTTGACTCTATCCTTCTTCATTCAACATGTTCTATCATCTTTCTCTCTCTTTCTTTACTTTTTCATTGTTCACGCACCCGCGTAACTAAATTCTTTCCTTTGGATTTCGATATTCTAATCTTTTTATTTTTCTCACATATACACTGAGAGAGAGAGAGAGAGAGAGAGAGAGAGAGAGAGAGAGTGAGAGAGAGAGAGAGAGAGAGAGAGAAAGGGAAAGTTTATTTCGTTTATTTCATTTTCTCGGTTTTTTTGTACATTTTTTTTTTTATTTGTAATTACTTTATCTATTCGTCTATTTTAATATATATGTTTGATTTGATTTTATTTTATATACATCTTGCGTTATTCTTGATTTTTTCTTTATTTTTGGTCAATTGAATCTTTATTTAATCATCCTATATTCATTTTAAGTACGAAGAAAAGTAAATTGTTTTCTATGAAAATCGTAACGTTTTATATATAAAAGAATGTGTTAACCATTCATACGATATTTTCACTCATTTTTATATATAGCATGGATGTATAATATATAACTTAACTTAACTCTTATATTGTGATTGACCGTATCATATAAATTGAGGTTTATTATACAATAACCATGAATAGGTCACTCTCATTCGACTATCATCATCAAATATAGGGAGGAAAGAGGGATTTGATATTAAGTTGCGGTAAAATATGTGATAGTTCAAAATATATATATATATATATTCATTTATTATTTATAATATTTAAGGTTAATCAATTGATATATTAATTTGTATGTAATTAATCGTATATCTTTCTTCTCTCGTATACGATCAAAAATATTTTAAGCCCCCCGTTTTCAATGAAAATTATTTTTCATTTATGATTTTACATAGGTATGAAAAAATTAGATGTAGAAATTAATTAACAATAACATAATATTTATATTTTGAAATATTAATCGTTTATTTTGTATAATCTTTTACCATCTCTATCGGGTAACTTATTAATACAATTTCCCATAGGATGACAATACTTTATAGGTCGTGAAATCATCGATGCATTCGTTGGAATTCTTCAAACGACTCGAAGCATTCCTACGACAAATAATGTAGTAAGGCCCAAAAAAGATGGTAGGGTTCGTCTTAAAAGTAAACCACGTAAAAGAGAAAATTTTTCATTCCAAGGTATAAATGGGTTCCCCTCCCCCCAGGTGGGCCTAAAGCAACGTGTATAGCAGAACGTTGTTATGTTGCAAAATAACGTGCCTTGTACCCTGATCCGATAAACGACCATTTTCGTTCCAATTCATCGTATAAAGTGTTCAAACTGTTGTTGATAGTAATCTGCAGTTATTGTTTTACCAGATGAAAGTATCCCATGATGAATGATACCTCGGGAAATCGAGGTATCGTACATAAAACAAACCTTTTCTTTTTCTTTTTATTTTTGCAAAACAAAAAAAAATTCATTGGTAATATTATTTACACGTTTGATAAATTAAAAAAAAAGCGTCCATTTTCTCTGATACCGCACAAATCGTATCGTATTGTATCGGGGATAGTTTCAACGGTCGATATTTTTTTCACTTTTAAAAAACCAGGAAAAAAAAACATTCAGTGAAACGGAATGATTCTTCCGATAGACCGATATAATTCGTACCATAGTACGTTAACACACAAGTGATGTGAAACCTTTTTTTTATAACCAACATAACGTTCTCTCATATTAAATAGCATAATCCAAATAAACGGTAGAAGAAATTCTTTCGATTGCGAACGAAGTGTGTAACGATGATGGTTAAAGATTTAAAAAAAAAAACGAGAGAAAAAAAGGAAACACTGAATTAATTTGTAAGCATAATATAGATACAATATTGATACGTATTAAAAGAAGGTAAAAGGGTCGAATCCGCCGATCGTCGTAGCCCTTTTGGACGGCACGGGCCAGCGCTACTGAATCTCTTCACAGGTGCACAAGTAGCTGTGTTGATTTATTTGATAAATGAGTAGTGGATAGGGCTTAAAGCGGGTGAGAGTGAGCGAGTGAGTGAGTGAGTGAGTGAATGAGTGAGTGAGTGAGTGAGTGAGTGTACGAACAAGCTAAAGAGAGAGACAGAGAGAGAGGCCTCTCCAGCGGAGAGTCCTACAACGCTGAGCGCACTACTCTTTCACTCTTCTGCTTGCCTCCCTCTCTACACTTTTTTTTCTCGCTCTCTCAAATCAAACGTAGCACGAGAGTTGGACCAGTATAGGTCCCAAGAGCACAACTTGAACGCTCACCGGGCCGAGTTTGCACTTTATTTGCCTCTGCTGCTGCTGCTGCTGCTGCTGCTACTGCTGCCTTGCGCTTTCTATTATCCATATTTTTCGTTCGAGTTCAGGTTGAGCGCGTTTAATAGTAGTGGGGAAAAAGTTCTAACTTAAGCCGACGCCCTCCTACCAACCCCCCCAACCACCCCCTCCAAACCCTCCGCCCGTCCGCCAAGTAGAAAAACCTTATCTTAGTAAATTCAATTTTTATCCTCTTACCGGGACAAAATTTCTGACATTAGTTCTATTAATAAAAACGGGTTCATTAATTATTAAAATCGAGAGAGAGAGTTAGAGAGTGAAAGAGATCGTTTAAAATGATGAAAAATTATTCATACGGGGTTTTCTCTTCTTTCTTTTCTTTTTTTTTGTTTTTTAAGAGGGGTACCCTCGTTTCTTGTGTTAACGTAAATTCCTAATTTGGTCGCGTTTATTTAAAAACAAAAAAAAACAAAAAAGAAGCAAGAAAGAAAAATGAAAGAAGAAAAAACAAAAAGGAAAATTAGAAGAAGAAAAAAAAAGAAAAGGAAAAAGAAAATGTGAAGCATCGCAGTCGATGATTTTAGTTTAAATCACGACGATTACTGATATCGTTTAATCCATTGGGAATTCGATTTTAATATCGACTAGAGTTGTTTAAATGGATTTTTACGAAGTCTATATATAACTAACATAAGATGGAAATATATTTTTTTGCCTTTACCAAACATAAAATACCTACCTACCTATCTACGTTGCTCGTATCTATTAATTCCACGTACGGGAATTTTTTGTTTTTTTTCCTCAAAATTCCCCTTTTACCCATCCCCAGTATTTTCATTCCTCTTTTTCATTTGACAGGATGCTAAAGTATTGACTTTTAACGAAATAGAGAAAGAAAAAGAAAAAGAAAAAGAAAAGGAAGAAAAGGTTTGGTTTAACGGGTCGTGTTTAAACGTAATCGTTAGTCCCATACAAATTAGGGATGAACGTCCCTATTGTTTCTGAACAATATCACTGGGATTACCCTGTTGTTGATGGTATATACAGAAACGTTTGTCTCTCTGGTTGTCCGTATCTCCTCTCCTCTCCTCTCCTCGATTAGGTATACATGTCTTCCTCTGAAACCAATACTCGAGCGTCTAGAATATCGTAAGCGAGGAGATGAGGTACGATTTATTCGACAGAAACCGGAGATATAAGGATCGTTCGTTTCTTCTTGAGAGAAGATCCCAAGTCGGTTTTCAACAAGAGTTAAACAGAGAGAAAGAGAGAAAGAGAGAGAGAGATAGGTTGCTTGGAGACAATATTTTTCGGTTTGGAGAGACAAGGAGAGCAGAACAAGTTTTAAAGAGTGAGAATGATAGCTAAAAAGAGAGAAGATGAAGAAGAAGAAGAAGAAGCATCGGAATCAGCGTTTCTCTCGTCATCGTCGTCGATGAATAATTAATGCGATTAATGAATTAAACATTATCCGTTGGCGAAAGAAATTCTCGAGTGAGTACGCTGCTGCTGCTGCTGCTGTTGCTGCTGCTGTTGTTAAATATTGGCTATGTCGTAGTTTCGATTTAAACATCTCTCGAAGGATAGTCCGGTATTTCATGGAAGTGGGGGGGGTTATGGGGGGATGGGGATTGAAGGGTTAGGGTGAAAGGGTAACAAATTGATATTACCATTTGAAGTTATATTCTTGAAATATGTATACGAGAGAATAATAGACATTTACTAGGAATAAAAGTGTTTTGGATTTAAAATAAAGGAACATACAAAATAGGATAAGCGTATATAATTGAATCCTTATTATTCGATTCGATTGCTTGATTATCGGTTAACAAATGATTAAATCACTCTCTCTCTCTCTCTCTCACTCTCTCTCTCTCTCTCTCTCTCTCTCTCTCTCTCTCTCTCTCTCTCTCTTTCTCGATGAGATACTTTTAACGAGAGAATAACAATAAGAATAAGAATAAGAATAAGAAGAAGCAGGTTGTTCGAGGCGCCGATAAAGGCGTCAGATAAGGCGCCGTCGTTGATTGGATCACCGCGAGAAATCGATATACCTCGACCCCCCTCATCTCTCTCTCTCTCTCTCTCTCTCTCTCTCTTTCTCTCTCTTTCTCAACGGGTATATAGAAGAGGAGGTCCGCCAAGAGAGAGTGGCCACCCTCCAACGTATTTTCTCTCTCTCTCTTACTCTTTCGTTTGCTTTCGGTGTTCGCGTTCCTCCTTCTGGGCACCAGAAGGTAGAGAGAGAGAGAGAGAGAGAGAGAGAGAGAGAGAGAGAGAGAGAGAGAAGCATCGTGGTGGCTGGCTGCCTCCAATTTCCCCCCTGCGACGTGCTCCTGGAGGATTCTCGAGTGGCCTCTCATAGCCCTCCGGACCATTCAACCGAGCTCTGTCCGGCAGTCTCCATGCCAACACCCGCTCGATAAATTTATTGGTCGCTTCTGACACGAGTGTCTATCTTTCTCTCTTCTTCTACCTCTCTTTCTTTCTCTCTCTGTCTCTCTTTTTCCCTCCCTCGTATATACCCTCGTTTTTTCCTCTTCCTTTCTTGTCTTGCCTTGTCTTGTCTTGTCTTGTTTTTTCTTGAAAAAGATTTTGTGCGTTAAATTGCAAGAAGATGTTCTAACCATAAACGTGAAACGTATTAGCAAAAAGAAGATACTACTTAACTTTCGTTCAATTTAAATATCACTATATATATATTTATAAAAATATGATATATTATTTCATATTTTAAAAAAAAGAAAGAATTTTGATAGTTATTAAACAAGGAGAACAAATTATTAATCATCTAGCGTATAGATAAATTAAATAAAATAACACGATACCAAATATACATATATAGATATGTATATTTGGTATCTATATATATATATATATATAGATTCGAATGAGCCATAATAAGTAATAGTAAAGATTTGTCTTTCTCTTTCTTCCTCTTCCTATATACGATGGTTACTCTCTCGTATTATATCGCGAAATGGGGTTCAAATCAATCCGACTTTCCCCTTTGCGAAATTGTAAATAAATTAGGAGCCGAACGATCAGAAGAGTCAACACGTTACTCTCACGAGCGCGCGCGCGCGCGTGCGTCGAGTTGTCCTCTTGCCTGTATCTCTAGGATACATACATACATACATACACACATACATATATATGTATATATATAATCATATATAAGTGTGAGACGATATCGTAGGTGTATTATTTGCGTGCGCGATCGCGTGCACTTCTAGAAACCGTAGGTAACGTAACGAAACGTAGGGACGCACACGCGCATGTAATTTTCTTGCGAAACAACGCATGCGCGTTAGAAGAGGTAGACGAGGAATTGGAAGAGGGGGTGGGGTAGAAGAGGAGGAAGAGGAAGAGGAAGAAGAGGAGTAGGAGGAGGATGACGACGATGGTTACGTAGAGCAGGGTGGAAGGAAGTGTGGGTGAACGGTAGGCGTGCGCAATGAGCAAAAGGTTGGTGGAAGGCGCGAGGGAGATTCGTTGGGGCGGGTAGCGGACGTGGGGTGAGTGTTGGAGGAAGAACGGGAGGAGGAGGAGGACGAGGGGGTGGTGGAGAAGAAGAAGAAGGGTGGGTAAAAGTGAGAGAGTGAGAGAGAAAGGGGGACACAGACGGCCGTACCAACACAATCTCGATGCGTTTATTAACGCACGTTGCACGGTGGGGTGAGGGGAAGGGTTGGCAAGGGGGTCAGGGGGGAGGGTTTGCTGTGCCAGCATCATCGGTTGTGCGGCAAGCAGCAGTAGCAGCAGCAGTGGTAGCAGCAGCAGCAGCCAGCTAGGCAGGCAGGCAGGGTCAAGTGTTTCTTTCTGTCCTCGTCCGATCGTCGCTCTTTCCCGCTCCCCTTCTCTTCTTCTTCTATATACCCTGCCTTTACCCTCTACACTACCACCCTATACCATATATACAACCTTTACCCCCCGTCGTCGTTTCACCACTTGGAAAGCTTCCGTACCGCACCAGCAATCCGTGCCGCAACTTGCTTGCTACACCCACCGAACGAAATTCAATGTCCTGTCTACCAACGTTGCACCCTTCTTCTTCTTCTTCTACTTCTTTTACTTCTTATTTTTCTTTTTTTCTTTTTCTTCTTCTTATTATTATTTTTCTTTAAGGCTATATCTTTTTTTTCTTATTTTATTTTTGTTTCGGAGTTTTGCAGTATCGATAAAAAAATTAAATTAAGAAAAAGAAGAAATCTTTTCCTTTTTCTTTTTTTTTTTTGGTTTTCTTTATCTTTTTTCGTTACTACTTACTAATGTTTGTGTTATATATAGATTGGAGGATTTTTATGTATATATATATTAATATTCGAAGAAAAAGAGGTATAGGTTTTGAAAAAGTAATCTCGAGTGGGGCCGGTGGTGCGATCAATCCTCGTAGAAATCGAAGTACTTTTTCTTTTCTTCTTTTTTTTCTTTTTAGCCCTTATAACGCTTATACTCTCCTCGAATTTTCATCGGCAATTGAATCGTCGTACGATAGTCGTAACAATTTCCTTGGGAATTAATTTAAAAAACATTGGTATATATATACATAAATAATACGCGCTGGTGTTAGTAGGAAAAACGAAGAATAAGCAGAAGACAGGACTCGACAAAAGTGCAGTTGATGTTGCTGTTGTTGCTGTTGCTGTGCTCTTCTAAACGCAACCTAACGTTTTTCTCTCAAGCGATTATGCTTCGCCGAACGAAGAACGTTTATGAGAAAAATAGAGAACGAAAGAAATAAAGAGAAAGAAAGAGAAAGAGTGTGTGTATGTGTGTGTGTGTGTGAGAGAGAGAGAGAGAGAGAGAGAGAGAGAGAGAAAAAAAGGATAAACGTCTCTCCTTTTCGTTTCGTTTCGCTGGCTGACTCGTCGAGGCGCTAGAAGGGCCATTTTCGAGGGTCTTCGTTTCCAGTAGCTAAAGAGTAAAGGAGATACCAAGAAAGAAATAAAGATAAAGAGAAGGGGTGGAAGGTGGTTGGTAGAATCCAAGAGGAAAAATCTTTCTTCATTTCTTTATTTTTTTTTTTTTTATTTGTTTCTCCTTTCGTCCAGTTTCTCTCTCTTTCTTTCTCTCTCTGTACTTACCTACTTCGAAAGAAAGTCGTGCAAGAAAATTGCAAGGGAAAAATATCCGAGACAAACGTGGACGGGAAAGAAAGATAAAGAAAGTTTTGACTCGGTGAAAGTCACGATAGTCGAATGGAGAAATGAATTACTTTTTCTCGAGTCGACTGGCAAATCTAACTACTGGCTTTATGGCGTAGGAAAGGGGGCGAGGGGATGACTGTGAAGGTAGGGGGTAGGGGGTTGGGATTGGAGTTGGGGTTGGGGGCGGGAAAAATCTCTTTAATCGTAACTCGTAGCGCAGAACTTTTTATGGTCACGAGTTTCATCGAATGCGCTGGATCGCAAAAGATGGAAGTAAAGGTGGGAAAAAGAAAAGAAGAAGAAGGAAGAGGAGGAAGAGAAGGAAGAGGAGGAGGAGGGTTCGAGCGGTTTGGAAGGGGGTGGGCGAATATGACGAAAGGGCCTAGGGAACAAAGACGTCAGAAATCGCGCGCGAGTGGTACTCGGAAGGTAGTAGTACTATACGCCATTTTGACTCACTACTCAGCTACCGTTTTTCTCTTAAGGACGCGTTCGCGCCAACTCGGGTTTTCCACTCTTAACATTTTTCAACAAATTTCATTGACGATACGTAGAATGTTTTACATTTATTTATTTATATTGAAAAAAAAAGAAAAAAGAGAAGAAGACAAATATTACGACAATAGTTGGAGATTATTAAAATCTCGTGGAGGGGCTGGGGGGGGGGTTTAGAATCAACGTTGACAGACTTATCTACTATAATTTCGTTTGATCTACATGCAAACAACTCGTGTTAACCTTGACCCTAAGTTTCTCTACCCTCCCTCCCCCTCCCCATTTCCCCTGCCATTTCTTTTTCATTTCTCTCCCCCTCTCTCTCTTTCTCTTTCTTTTTTTTTTTTTTATTATAGAAATCGCTATCCTTTCGTCTCTTACACAAACATTATTCTTCTTGAGTCTTGCCTCTGGCCTTATATGCTTAGGTGGGTGTAAGTAAACATTGTACAGCACGTGTAAGTAAAAGGTAAGCTAAATAAGCGACTCTTTCCTCTCTCTTTCTCTCTCTCTCTCTCTCGTTTTTCTCGCTATCTCTTCTTCTTTCTTTTAACTTCTCTTTTTTTTTATGTGCTCGGATACGCGCTAGTAGAAGCGTGTACAAAGTGTCTCTTAACCAGCAATGTCTGGCTTTTCATTCGAGTTAGTCGGTGGTTGGCCATACTTCTTTATTTCTTTTTCTCTCTCTCTCTCTCTCTCTTTTCTTTTATCTCTTTCTTTTTTCCTAACTACTCGACGTAGATGCGATAAAAGAATTCCAATTCTTTCTTCTGAAAGAAAAAAAACAAAGAAAAAAAAAAGAAGCAGGAAGAAGTAGAAGTAGAAGAAAATTCCTACTTTTCATTCCATTTACTCTTACCATCTTCTTCTATCCGTTATACAAATGTTCACGTCGTACATACCTACCTACCTACCTACCTACTTTTCGATTTAGAGAAAATGAATTCTTCTTATTCTCTCGTATATCATTATATTTCTCGACTTTCGTAATCACGTCAACAACAACAACAACAACGATTATTACGTATTAAAAAGATCAAAGTATAAAAGAAGAAGAAAAATAATAATTAAAAAAAAAAAAAAAAAGGGATTAATCCGTTCTAGTTGATATTGAAAAGTTCTCAAAACTCTTTACGTTGGAAAGACACACGACGATAAGTTTCTCAATAAGTTTCGTAGATATTCGCGTTGGCCATATCTTCTTCTCCTTTCTCTTTTTTTTTTTACATTTTATCTTTTTTTTTTACATTTTTTTTTTCTCTCTCTCTCTCGCAGAAACGAAATCGGTGAAAGAACAAAAGAGAAGAAGAGAATAGAAGTAGGAGGAGGAGGAGTGGGGTGGGGTGGGGGGGGGTGAAAAAAGCGAGGGAGAAAAAAATGTGCAAAGCAATATTCGAAACGCGGGAGGGGGAGGGGCTGGAGGAAAAGTTGGTTGGTGGGTAGGATACGAACAGGAAAGTGTAATTTCAGTTTGAAACAGGAACGGCAGAAAGAGAGAGAAAGAGAAGAGAGAGTGAGTCAGTGAGTGAGTGAGTGAGTAAAAGAGTGATAGAATGAGAGAGTGATAGAATGAGAGAGTGAGAGAGAAAGACCGACCCACATCGAGGTTTCGAGTGTTTGTATTGCTGACGCGGCGATCCAATCCAATCCAATACCCATACCAGATAGGCAGTTATATATAGTACAAGCGCATGTACCTACGTAAATATCTATATATATATATATATGAACGAATGTTTCTGTCTATCTGTCTGTCCGGCTGTCCGACTGTCCGTCTATCTGTCTGTTTGTCTCTTGTCCCCCCCCCCCAACCCTCCTCTTTCCCTTTCATGTTCATGTTCATTCTCATTTAATCTTTCTCTCCGATTTCCAATATAATTTTTTCGCGGTGGATACTCGCGTAAGTGCTACGTTTACCCCCCCATAGTATATCATCCCCACTGATTCGCACTGATATTATGTCTATTTATAATACATTGTATTTAAGTTAAATCGGATCTCGAAGAAGAAACAGTTTTTTTATTTGTTTGTTTGTTTCATTAATCTGAAACTCTCACTTTTATTCGATTAATGTTACAAAATAAAATTTATTTTAAAATAATATAAAAGAATAGATATTTATTTTTTTTTCTAATTCATAAAAATGAATTTGACACACGTCAAATATACGATTATGTTTTATCATTCGTAAAACGAGAAAGATTTAATTTTGTCAGTAAAGACAAAGAAAGAAAAAAAGAGACGAGGGTGACTGGAGGGGAAAGGGGTGAGAAATGAAAGTAGGGTAGAGGTACATTATTTAGTAAAACCGGTAACGATTTTGGTGCAGCTCGATGATTTCGAGAAGGGATTGAAACGAAATCGGACGTTGCCGTCCCGTTCGTCTCCTATTATCATAAACGTAACAATAACGAGGGATGATCCGACATGTAAACTGTTAAACCCATCCTACTCTTCCTCCTCCTATCCCCTGACCCCCCTACCCCCTACCCCATACCCCCTTCCTCCTACATTCTCTATCATCCCTTTTTCCATCCTTTTCCTATCCTATCCCTGTTACACTCGCGCTCGTTCGTACTTTCGAGGTGAGCCACGGGGAACGACGAGGGTGGGTGAGGATTAGCGTTCGGGTTCCCGTTCGCTACGTATTACTTGGAATTCACTGGGGGGATGTTATTGTTGGCCGATGAACGAAACAGAAATAGTGAGAGAGAAAGAGAGAGAGAGAGAGAGAGAGAGAAAACGAATGAGGGAGAGAGTGAGAATGCAAGGAGAAATACGACGGAAGCACAACACAACACAACGGCTTTACCTACTGCTACTAATACTGATAGTTGTTGGTAGTAGTAGTAGTAGTAGTAGTAGTTGGAGAGAACAGGGGACCGTATAAACTGGCGTGTACGAACGACGAACGAGAGAAAGAGAGAGAAAGAAAGAGAGAGAGAGACCACCCCTTCGACCCTCGATAATATCGACGCTGTTTGCCGCCTCCCATTAGGAACTCGATTGAGCCAAACTATACGCTTATCGTGCGTCACTGATAATCCGTATTCCGATTTACTTCATTGCGGGTTAGCATGTATTTTTCATTCTTGACAAATTTTTCAAACGGGTAATATATATGTACGTACGTATATATATATATATATATATGGGTTTGATTTTTTTCAAAAATAATTCGTATCCCTTCAATCGATTCTTGTTTTTTTTTTCTTTCTTTTCTATCTTTTGTTATAAGAATTTTTTCACAAATAATAATTTGATTTGTTTTAATTTGAAAATTGGTTAATAAGTTTTTAATTTTTTATATGAGATCGGAGACGGTTTGTTTGATTTTTTTAATATGTAGATATATATGTAAGTAATATGAAAAAAAGGTCGTTAACGATGTCGCATAGTTGTGTTCAATCGAATCCGTAATTAGTTAGAAAATCTTAATGAAAATGATCGATATTTTCCTTTAGTACCAGAACACATCAAACGAATATCATCACCCATGCTACTTCTCAAACCATCATCCTTCCCCCTCCCTCTCCCTCTTCTCTCTCTCCCTCTCTCCCCCACTTAGCATCGTTTCTCTTATTTCGAATTCCCCTTGACTCTTTGCTAAAGTGCACGATTTCGCATTTCGCAAACGGACTTATAAATATTCACAAGAGTAGTAGTAGGTAGTAGTAAAAGAAGAAGTGGAATTTATAGAGAAAGAAAGAGAGAGAGAGAGAGAGAGAGAGAGAGAGAGAGAGAGAGAGATCACATAGAAAAGGGAAGAAGAAGGGTCGGTGCTTTTTGTTCTTTTGTCAGCGCGATCATTATATCCTGCCCTTAATTTTTTTTGTCTCCTTTTTTCCTCCTCCTCCTCCTCCTCCTCTTCTTCTTCTTTTTCCTTTTCTTTTTTTTTCTTCTTCTTCATAACCGTGTCCCGCTCGTGGAACGCGCGTGGGCGTGTTGTATATAGGAAAGAAAAATAAAAGGATTGGAAATAGACGAATGATGGTACTTTACTTAGTAAGTACAAACGGAGCACGTTTCGAATGATGATGAAGGCGATGATGATGATGATGATGAACTTGGTGAACTGCCGCGTGCTGCACGTTGTTGCCCTTTCGAAAATCCGTTATTAGCATTGCAGAACGGCAATATGACGTTTCGTCATGCTGATAAACAAGACGTCGTATTCTCTTTCTCTCTCTCTCTCTCTCTTGCTGTGTTCATCTACCTTGTTCTTTCTTTTTATTCGCTCACTCATTTTATTCGATGATCTTCTTCCATCCTTTTCTACTACTCGCGACGTCATACAACACGCGTTCAGTATATTATTCGATGGATAGGCATGACACGCGCCGGCACGTTCCCATTCACCTACGTTCGAATATTATTGTCTATTTATCTCTCTTTCTCTCTTTCTTTCTTTCTTTCTATTCCACGCCTCGCAAAAGGTAGTAATAGTAGTAGTAGTAGTAGTAGTGGTAGGTAGTACTAGGTACTTCTATCATCTAGTAGGGCTCGATAGTTTGTTAGAAATTCTTAATCTCGTCTACTTATTGTTAGTATACTCATCAAATCTTTTATTCGACTTTTATCCTAATGTCTCCGAAAGATATTCGACGATATATTTATATATATATAAATTTTATTATTAAACAAAAAGTAATAATCTTTGAATTTTTTTTCTAAATTCATACAAGTATAATAACCAATTTTATTATGGATATTTGTTTGATCATTTAAACAATTATGAAATGATTTGATTTTTTCTTTTTTTAGTATGTTTTTTTAGGTTGTAGGTTATTTTTTCTATTTTTATTATTAAACAAAAGATAAGATAAGTTTGGAATTTGTTCTGAATTCGTACAAGTATATTTAACTAATGATCAATTTTGTTATGGGTATTTGTTATTTAACTAATGACCAATATTTTTATGGGTATTTGTTTGTTCGTTTAAAAAATTACGTTATTAAATGATTTGATTTTTTGTTGTTGGTATGTTTCAGGTTATCATAGTGGACATCAATCGAGATTGGGTGGATATAACACCGCTAGCTCAAGTGGACCCTCTTCGTTACCGTCAGGACCATGGGCTAGCGGTTATGGTCCAGCACCACAATATCTTCAACATCGAGAATTTCGGCAACAACAAAGACATCCTTATCCACATCAGCAACATCAAATTCGTAATGGTAACAATTATCAGTCATCTCAGAACAATTATCATGGCTATCAACAAAGGGTAAGTCATTTTTATTTATATTGAAATTTTATATTCCCATATATTTTTAAGCGTATTTCATTCATCAAGATTATTATTATTATTATTATTATTTAATAATCTTTTTTTATCTCACTGTGATTAATTAATTTCAATATTATCTAATGTAAATTATTATACATATTAAAAATTTTATTGTCATATATTCGTATTTATTTTTAATAATTTTTAATTATAGAAAATAATTCTTTTTATAAATTTTATTTTCTTTTTTTTTTTTTTTATTATAGACAAATAATATTTATAGAATTCAAACGTATGGTATAACAAATGTAATCATTTTTATTATTTTAGAATGGCAACTCGGATCGATATGGGGGTAATAGCGGAGGAAATAGCGGATGGAGACGATAAATGAATTACTTTTGTTTTTTTTTCCTTCATAACGTACGCTATTAATATTCTTTTATATTCTATTTTATGTCTTTTTCAGTCGCATAATAGGATTCACATTGGAAAATTGAATTAATATTGACAATTAAATAAGCGGAACGTATGATTATTATTTTTATTATTATTATTAGTATTATTTGCTATTCATGTGAAATAATTTTAATTATAATTTTTCTTAAAATATACATAATCAATCATAATTTTTATTTCATAAACAAAACAAAACACAAAAAAATGATAAATGATAACGTATCTGTGTTCACGATAGCGTTTTAACGCCACAGTAGCATTTGATGTAGTTTTTACCTGTTAAACTTGCGTCATCCTAATTAAAGTACATATAATTTCGTATGTACTTGCGTAGATTAGAATTAAAAAAGAAAACAAAATAATAGTAATAAAAAAAAAAAAAAAACAAAAAAAAACTCAGTCACACGATCCGTTTGTATGGAAATGATGATGATGATGATGATGATGATGATTATTATTATTATTATTATGCACATTATTATGAGCCTCATTTTTTTTCTTTTCTGTTTTACTATTTATGTCGACTTGAAACAATTTATCGAGGGAACAAAAGGGTTATTTGTAACAAAAGATTTTATATATATTATGCGGTAGATTCCCATATATCGCGATTTCTTCTTATAAATGTGCTAATATAAATTAAATATGAATATTAATTGAGCATTATATATATTATATTTAATTTATTCATCGTTACCGATTGTTCACATTTTCTCAATCAATTTTTATTATTATTATTATTACTATTATTATTATTATTATTATTATTATTATTATTATTATTATTATTTGTTTTTTATTTTTAACTATTATTGCAAAAGGAGGAAGAATTTTCTTTCGAATTATATTTCATTCGTATACTTTCGTGTATTAAAATCGTAAATTATTTTCGAGGAAAGAAATAAACAAAAAATACAAATTAAAAGAACAATCGCGTTATAGGATAAAAGTATTCGCACAACATGATTTCTTATAATTCGTAACGTACTTATCGCATTATAAGGGAACCTAGTGTATTCAATTTAAATATATAAAATCTA
>NW_014569761.1:118531-128932 GCF_001313835.1 Polistes canadensis | reverse complement strand
AAAAGAAATTGTATCACGATACGCAATTACACGAAATGATTATTGTTCATATTGTACATAAACATACAAATGATATACATTGTCTGCTACTAAACGATCTATTAAATCATTTTAATCATAGTTACTAGAAAGGTGTGTTAAATATTTTAATAATCTTCTACACCCAAAATATTTTACTTGTTCATCTTTATCAAGGTCGACTGATCACCCAATCAATTATGTAATCCTTTTCCCTCTTTTCTAATCGTAATGTAACTCATAATAATCTTCATGGATAAGAAAAATAAAATTTACATTTAGAAAAAAAAACAAGAAAAAATAGTGTTGTTTTTAGAATAACGGATATTACAGACTCGTTTAAATTCAAATTTTGTCATACCAATTTTTCCTAGAATATTTTCAGCGATGATAATAAAATGGTTCCAGATGAAAAAATGATGACGTTAATCTGCAAACCCACGTGTGAATTTGAAGTCACATATCGTTATTATGCATCGAGATTTTCTTCTCAAATGTATATATTTTCTTTTTCTATAATTTGTATATTTCATAACCAATATAATTATTTTTAGCGATTATCAATTATAACTAAAACTTAATCTATAATCTATGAAAATTTTCAATTCATTATTTAATATTCATTATTTAGTAATAACACTTAATATTAGTCAATTCAAAAATATAAATTATGTCAAGTCTGCTAATGTTTACTATTAACTTATTAATATATAATTCGATTATATTAATTTATTTTTGAAGCTAATTTAACACTGAAATAATATATACTTATATGCTGTAAATAGATTTACACCACTTTTATAATCAATCGCTACAAAGTTTTTTTTATTGATCAAATGTTGATTGAAACAAAACAATGGCATTTTTTTCAGAGATATTAAATCAAATTGTGTGATATCTGATTTAAAAAAAAATGAACTCACATTACTTTCATAATCATTCATTACAAAGTTTCTTTTATTGGCCAAATTTTGATTGGAACAAATAGACGTCATTTTTTTGTAGAGACATTAAATATTAACCAATTCTAAATAAAAACAAAAAGTTTGTCAGACTAAATCAATCACGAATTGTGTGATATCTAATGTAAAAGAAAAAAAACTTAAAATGAACTTATACCACTTTCATAATCGAACGCTACGTAATTTCTATCATTGGCCAAATTTTGATTACAACAAATAGACATCATTTTTTTTCTAGAGACATTAAAATATATTAACCAATTCTAAATAAAAACAAAAAGTTTGTCAGACTAAATCAATCACAAATTGTGTGATATCTAATTAAAAAAAAAAAAAAAAAAAAAAAAAACAAAAAAATAATCTTACACATACCCCATGCAAAATAAAACGGTCCATTAAATGTTGGAACGTAATATCGACTACTACTACCAACCGGATCTTGATTTAGACGAAAAATTATCAAAAGAAAAGGCATAAACATAAGATATATCGTTGAGCCAAGCTATGAAGGAAGAAACCAGACGGTCTCTCGCACATCTGGTACCGGGAGCTGAGCGAGCATTGAACCAGAGAGTGCCACTCGAGAAAACAATAGCGCACAGCGCTCTCTTGTTCTCTCTCTCTCTCTCTCTCTCTTTCTCTCTCTTTCTTTCTCTTTCTCTTCTCTTTCTCTTCTCCAGTTCTTCTCTCTTCTCTTCTCTTCTCTTTTCCTCTTCCTTCTCTCCTTATTCTCGTACTATCGTCACCCTGAAATCTGGATCCAACATTGCTAAAGCAGAGAAGCGGTCCACGCGCACCACGTGAATGGAAACCGCGCGATTTCTTCGTTTCAAATAAAAAGTGTCCGACCAGCTTGCAGTCTTTCTTTCCCCCAACCCCCCTGAACCCCCTCCTCATTCCATTATTATTGTTTTATTTCCTTTTTTCTTTCTACCAAACTTCGATCCGATCGATTTTCAACCCTTTCAATGTTAACAACGACTATAGTTCGTCGAAAAAAAGAGGTGGGGGAGAGGGTAAACGCTTACTTCCTACTCTAACACGACGATTGTAATTATTAAAAATAATTATAATGTTATATAAAGAGAGAATACGTTGAATTTTATTAACGTTAAGTGTGTTCAATTTTAATTAACTTTTTAATAGTAGACTTACGAATGTTTTGTGTTCGCTATTTTTTAAAAACTTACAAACATCGTTTGAATGAAGAAGTGACCGGAAGGGAGGAATTAATATTTATGTAGATTTCATGGCGGTATTAAAAAATCAATATGTATTTTTGAAAAATGATATTTAAGATTTATGTGTATATGTAAGAAAAAACATTTGAAATGAATCAAATTGGTTCAGTACGTAAATCTGGTATTTAAATGAATTTTTAATTGTCAATGCTTTTCGTTAATGATCTTCGTATCGTAATTATTATCAGTACACCGACAATCGTGATCCGTACAAAGAAAATCAGTAACGAAATATATAAAGATCTAAAAAAAAAAAAAAACAATTTTTAAACGACAATTATAATCCTATAGAAAAATAATTCGTCTCGATTATAAACGACTTTTTTGTTTATAATATAATTTTCATAATTATCTTTCAATTAGTTCGTATTATCTTATCTTAGTTAGAAGATAAAAAGATATTATTATCTTAAATAGGGCTAATATAACTCAACTTACTTGGTGGTAGAGTTTAGCAAAGTTAACGTATACTTTGGCCCTTCGTTTAATTCGCAATAAACCCGCATGAAAGAAGGTTTCACTGTTCTTCTTCCCCCTTTCTTTCTATATATAGGTTACCATAAGCCGATATTTCCGATAACCCGCATAAGACAATGTACCTTTACATTCGAGCTCTGCTTCTTCTTCCTCCTCCTCCTCCTCCTCTTCCTCCTCCTTATTCTTTTTTCTTTTTATACTTATTCTACTTCAGAAATCTTTGTTTTATTATTCATCGAAGCAACACTCGCAACACAAAAAATTATATTAACCCTTTGAATGTTATGGACGCATATATGCGTTTGGTAAAAGTTGATACGCGTGTGTTTATCAATGTAAATGTAAAATAATGTAATATTTTTGTTCTATCTTGTCAGATAAAAATAATATTGCGAGAAAGAAAAATTGTAATTATAAAATATAATTTATTAATATTAGCATCTGTGGTCACAATAATAATAAACTATTTCATTTATAGAAAACACTTCAGTTAAAAGTATTCAGCACTCATAGGAGGGTTAAATAATAATAATAACAATAATATATATAATTTTATATATAATACACAAAAGCGAATGTCGGTCAAAAATATTTCTATATGCAAAAAAAAGTAAAAAATATTATCTAATTTTTTTTTCTTTCTATCTATTTATTTTATTTATTCATTTACGTATATATAAAAGATTTATTTGCAAAAGTTTGGAGAATATATCTATCTACATAATCGTCGATGTATTACACGCATACCATTCTATCTCCCTTTATCGTTCACTATGCGGTGTTATCTTGGCTTGTTCGTTGTCCCTTTGATGAAATAAAGCTTTATCCGCGCCTGGATCTACCCCACGTTAGTGGTCGCGCGGTGTGTCTCCCTTTATCTTTTTCTTTTCTCTATCTCTCTCTCTCACTCTTTTTCTCTCTCTCTCTCTCTTTCTCTCTCTTTTGCCTCTCTTTATTCTCGAGTTCTCTTAACGGTGCAGGACACAATGCGGCCTTTACATCATCATCGAGTACGAGCCGTCGCTTGCGTGTAATGCGTTCACTCTGGTTTCATACGGGTTGAGTATGTAGTAAGTGTTCTTACCAACGAGAAGAACTACGACGAATCCTTATGCGAATCATGATTCGATACCATTCGTTTGTTCAGAAATACCGATGGCAAGTAATTTTTCCATCGATGATTTTTTTCGTCGATTCTCAAGTAGTACGAGTCAAGGATTAAATCAGCCCACCTATAATATCGAGAGAGAAGAAGGAAAAGAAATTGTTGGGTGATTTTAAACGTTACAAATTTAATTACGATTTAAATCGTGAAAGAAATGAAAATTCTTTCATATAATAATCGTTAATAATAATTACTCTTTTATAAATGAGAATTTTCGATTATTGTTATATATTGTCTCGTTGATTGTTATAATTTTATTGCAAAAGATTTGAAAAGATTTGAACAATGGAAATTAAATTACGATCCGTTATCGAGATTTAAAATCGTGCGCGAAATCAGAACCTCTTCCCTCCCCTTCCTTATAATAATTATTAATACTTTTATAATGAGAATTTTAGATTATTGTTATTGTCGTCGTGGTTGTTATAATTTATTGCAAAAGATTTGATAAAAAAAATCAGAAAAACAAAAATGATCACTCTTTAGAGTGTCTCGAAGAAGGGGAGGGTTTAACGGGGGGGTAAGATAAGGAGGGGGTGGGGGGTTGCGTTAGAAATATTCAAGTAGTAGAACTCGATTATTCTCGTGCAAATTGAAATTTCTTCTCTAGGAGGTAGGAGTCGAACGCTTTGGTTAAAGCGAGAAAGGCCATTAAACGTTAAGAAAGAAATTGAAGGGATGAATAAGGGAAGAAAGAAGGTAGGAAGGAAGGAATGAAGGAAGCAAGGAATGAAGGAAGCAAGGAAGGAATGAAGGAAGGAAGAGTGAGAATGAGAGGGAGAAGGCGGAACTTTGGTACACGTAACTGGAGGCAGTCCGTTGGATGTTTGAATCGTGAAGTGGAAGGTAGTGAGAGCCCTTGTACGGCCATGGAGAAGAAGGTCCAGGTGCGCCCTCACCTCGCACGACCGTGCTGCTGCTGCTGCTTCATGGTACACCCAACTTTTCTGCATTACTCTTTCTTCTTTCTTCTCTCTCTCTCTCTCTCTCTTTCTATTTCTTTCTTTTTCTTTTTTTTTTTTCTCCTTTTTTTCTCCACGACGATATACTTCCAACCATATACTTCTTATACGGCAATACGTTTCCACGTGGTTCGCGTAGGTATGTACTTACCGAAACGCACACGTGCTTTCTTTCTCTCTCTTTCTTTCTCTCTCTTTCTCTTTCTCTCTCTTTCTCTTTCTCTCTCTTATCGTGCACCGCGTTTGAACGCGAAAGTGCGTCACGCAACGCCGAACCTATGTCTCTCTCTCTCTCTCTTCTCTTTCTCTTTCTCTTTCTCTCTTTTTCTCTTACTCTTTCTTTTTTCCTTCATCATGCAAGCACCTAAAGCCGAAGAATAGGAACTTGAAGTGCTGGCATGTAAAATGGATGGTGGATGTAAATGGCAAGTGGTCGAGAAGAGTACGAGCTCTTTTACTCGTTCTATTACTCTTTCTACCCGTTGGCCGATCGCTTTTTCTTTTTTTTTTCTTTTTTTTTTTTTACTTTCTCTCTTTTTTTCTCCTCTCTCTCTTCTTGCTCTCTTTCTTTCATTCTTTTCCTTCTTCTTCTTCTTCTAACGTATACATTAGAGAAATAAAACGAGAGAGTGGTTGTAAGCAGTCAACCTGGAGAAAAATATAATTCGCGAGAGAAACGGGGATGGTATAAAAATCATTTCTTTTAAAAAGATCTGAAGAATAAGTGTAGAAGAAGAAGAAGAAAAAAGAGAGAAAGAGAGAGAGAGAGAGAGAAGAATCGGTGGGTGGTCGATTTTCGTGAGGGGGGTCTTCCGAAGACTCACGCGCACCTCCTCGTTAACCGGCGTGTCTCAGCGCTCGAGGGAAAGAGAAAGAGAAACAGAAAGAGAGAGAATAAGAGAGTGAGAGTGAGTGAGAGAGAGAGAAGACGAGACAAGCTCAGACACCAAGATGACGCAGCACCGGCTCCTGGTTACCTCTCTGTCCATTGTTCTCCCCGCATTTCTTCTGAGCTCGTGCTCAAGTGCTCGATCGCAACCCTTCCTCGAAAAGCTCGAATCCCTCGGTGCACTTTTCACTACCGCATACCACCACCACCACCATCATCACCACCACCATCACCATCACCGACGCCGCGTTTCGCGTCTTTCGTTTTTACGTGGCCGCGTCAGGAGCTTTAATTTCGTCTAACTATTCCCTTCTCTTTCGCCTTTCGACTTCTTTTCCTTTTTTTTTTTTTTATTAAAAGGATTTCCTTTGTAACCGTGTACTCTTTCTCTCTCTCTATTCCTCTTATTGTGTGTGGCCATTAGAAATTTTCTTTTTAGTTAGATCGACTTAACTTACGTTAGATTTTGTACGATTAAATTTCCTACCATGGGGGGAGGGGATGAAACACTAAAGAAAAATGGAGAAATAGGGTAAATATCTTTGTAGAATGAATTTTCACACGCAATAGAGTGGAACATATATATATATATATATATATATATATATATATATATATATATATATATACATACCTATATATAAAACGATAAGAATATAATCGCGGTGCAAAACACGATAGATCGAAGATTAAGCCAAGTGGAAGAAGTCGGACCTTTCGAGTGGAGTTAGCTACAAAGGGAGAGTTAGTTAAAGAGAATCGGGAATAAGTCGAGATCGAAGGAAAGAAGCCGACATTCGTTGGGTGATGATGATGGTTATGGTGATGGTGACGATGACGATGCCGCGAATCGGAAAGCATTGGAGGAGGTGTGGAGGGGGGGGAGAGAGAAAGAGTTTCCAGTCGGAGTGAAACGGGACGCGCACATGTAAACGAATCTCAGTTATGGACCCCCCCATAAGCGGGCCCCCCGCATGGGTTCCCGCGCGGGGCACCCGCTCGTCTCTAATGTATCGCGCGATCATCCATCCACTATCGAGGACCCCACGTGAGTTTTAACGTGTCCCGGTGTCTTTTACGGTCCGAAGCCGGATGGTCGGCTTTTCGATGCAGGACCACCTCGTGGTGGTGGTGGTGGTGGTGGTATCCTCGAGTTCTCTTGCCTCCAGTCTCGTGGAAATAACGATGGTTATATTTCTAATGCTGCTGCTGCTGTTCAACCAGGTCGGTCCCACTTTTCGTACCTTAGCTGATTTCCCGCGGAGAGCACCTAGAAAGAATGAAAGAATGCCGTTATTCTCCCCTGGTGGCCCTCACCTCAGAGGGCTCACCTCACCGCGTGTGTGGGAACTACTTTCGTTTCTTTTTTCCATTTCTTCTTCTTATTCTTCTTCGACTGATTGAAGTATGTGTGTGTAAGAGAGAGAGAGAAAGATAGATAGAAAGAGAAAGAGAGAGAGAGAGAGAGATTGAGAGAGAGAGAATGAGAATGAGAATGAGATTCGACTTCGTTCGCTCGCGCGGAAAGCACCGAAAGCGAGCGGGCATAATTCGACAAAAGACTACGACGAGTACCCACCTCCCTGTTCGATAAACAATGTGCCATCGTGTACGCGCCAACGAGTAGACGAGTACTCGAGAAGAGAACTCGAGAGACCTCGTCGTCGGCCGTTCTCCCTTACAATACACCATCTTATGACATTTTCGAGTCGACGAACCGTCGGCGGTGTCGGCCGAGTGCCTGCCTGCCTGCTTGCTTGCTTGCTTGCTTGCCCGTCGTTCTCCTTGAAATGTGTGTAAGTACGTGTATGCGTGCGTGCATGCATGCGTGCATGCGTACGTACGTACATACGTGCGTGCCCACCCGAAGCGAACTTCTTTTGTTTCCTAGCAACTGTTTTTTCAATCGACATCGGTCAAAAGCTCTCTTTCTATCTCTCTCTCTCTCTCTCTCTCTCTCTCGGTATCGTTAACGACGAATAAATCCGACGACGCTCTTAATACAAATCCCTATACGATTTCGTTTACTTTTTTATTTTTTCATTCCTCACGTGCATTTGTCAATATCAATCGATTTTTGCCCGTGTATAATCGTTATTTTAATATAATACGAGAATGTGAATAATAATAAGAAAATAAAGAATTATTTTGCCTTGTCTTGAATTTTCTTATTTCCTTGTCTTTTTTTTCTTCTTTCAATTTTACTTTATTTTCTCTTATTAAAACACATATATTTTTTTTTGTTTTCAAGGTTAAAAATGTCTAACACGTTTTTAAACGCGTATAAACGAACTATAACGAAGAAACAGTTCCGGAGTCTCGGTCAGTAGGAAGCTTTTCCTCGTTTTCCCTAACTTTTTATCATCCACCTTTGGACGAAGGAAGCTTGAAAGAGGGGTAAGAAGGGTAGTTGGTGAAGCAACCGAATAAGGGGGCGTGACCTGTGCTCTTGGGCGGAGCCTTCACGTACTACCACCATCTCTCTCCCTCTCTCACTCACTTACTCACTCACTCACTCACTTTCCTTTTCTCTCTCTCTCTCTCTCTCTCTCTCTCTCTCTCTCTCTCTCCCTTTTCCGTTCGTCTTTCAAGTAGGCGGAGCCATCGACGTGACCCGGGGAGCATCGACGGTTCACTCAACACTACACCACCACCCTACCTACACCTCGCTTCGGTATATACACTCTGGAACTGCTTTCCTCCATCTTCCTTGTGCGTGTGCGCCAGAGATCCCATCGAAGATGGAACGAAGAACGACGACGGCTATTCCCGTAGAGAAACGGATCCCCGTACTAATCGTTCTGTCGATTTTTACTCTAAAACACCGTTTACATACATAGGTGCCAACTAAATATAATATAATACATATTTTTTTTTTTACTTACTTCGTGATACTGGAAAATTGTTTTATTTATTTATTATTATTATTATTATTATTATTATTCAATATCTATTATCTTAATAATAATTTTTCATTTATATTCTCAAATGTGATATTTCATTTGATAATATCATATAAATAGAATATTATTCTCTCTGTTCTTAATCTAAAGGGGGGGGGGAAAAAAATAACAAGAAGAAATAATTTAATATTTCCTTTGTCGTAATCTTTGGTCGAGATGTCGGATCTAAATTAAATGTTATACGAAATTAAAGAGCATAGACGCAAATGTCGCGTTTCGTGAGATATATCTTGCAAAAGAATTAAATACAGTTAGAGAACGTAAGCGTAGATGAGAGAAAGAGGGAGACAGACAGAGAGATAAATAGATAGATAGATAGAGAGAGAGAGAGAGAGAGAGAGAGAGAGAGAGAGAAGATAATAATACGGCTCAGATACACGTAGGTACCTACCTGACGCACGCTTCGCCAGCGAATTCCCCTGATCATATATAGTCGAAGGCATTCTGCCGTAGCAATTATCCACGGAACGAGGAGTCGAGTAGCAATATCTGGAGCCGTTATCCAGTTCGGTTATCCCGACTGGAATGCTTTGTGTCGCCGCCCGACGATCCGCATTTCCATTTGCGCGAACGCTCGTCTATGACGTTCGTTCGTTCATTCGTTCGTTCATTCGTTCGTTCGTTTCGTGAAACTGTTCGTTATTTTGAATGAAAAACMCCCTGCCTCTCCGTTGCCGTTCAGCTCAAAACTTTTGATTCGATCGGTGTCAACTCACCGTCAACGATCGACATTTTTCAACGACGACTTCGTTTCTTTTTTTTTTTTGTTTTGTTTTTCGATTCTTTTTATACACAGGTATACATATATCTATATATATATATAATTGCTAACTTATTATCGGTAACCTTGTTAACCCGAAGAGAGATTGAAAAAGCTAAATTATGAATTTTATTTTCCCTTTGAATTTATCTGAAGAGACTTTAGTCGATACGACGATGACGACGACTACGATGAGGACGAGGACGAGGACGAGGACGACGATACGACAATTTGCGAAGGACCATGAATGAGAAAGTAGGAGGAGCACGATTTGCCATAGTAGAGTAAGAGACACCGAGAAACCCTTTACGGATGCATTATTCCTCGAGCGCGTGCAAAATGCTTGCTTTCGAATAAAAGGGGAAAGGGGAGAGAAAGAGAGAGAGAGAGATAGAAACAGAGGCTTTCGGGCTTTGACATTAGCATTCCCGCTTAAGTACAGTCCTACTACTACCTCGAGCAAACGTCTTAGCTGTTAGGTCTTTAGGGCGATAACGTAGTTCCCGCCCTTCGTCATTTCGTCACTCCTTCTTCGTATTCATGACCGTGGTATTCTTGCCTTTACACTGGGAAGGGGGGATCCATCTATCTATCTATCTGTCTATCTATCTATCTATCGTCGCATCCTTTTTTTTTCCTTTACCAATGAATTTGCAATTCGTTCCAAACGAATAATAAAAAAGCGTGTCGTTTAAGTCCGTATACCTACCTACCTACCTACCTACCTACTATATCGGTACTTAATACTTAAACAAATATGTATTTTACCTGCACTTATGATTCTTTTGTTTCTTTTTTCTTTTTCTCTTTCTCTATTACTAACACCATTTCAAAACGATTGGTTACTGATCAAATATTTTATCTAATGAAAATAAATCTTGATTAATATCGTTTATTCAATGTCAATTCGATATAAATCAAATATTATATATATATATATATATATATATACAAATCTTTTCGA
>NW_014569761.1:61758-118455 GCF_001313835.1 Polistes canadensis | reverse complement strand
ATATATATATATATATATATATATATATATTTAATGTACGATATTAAGTAAATAAATAAAAATGAATCTATATTATAAAGATTTTTTGAAAAATATTTGATTAATATTGAAATTATAAAAAGGGACATCGAATAATCGAAAGGCATCATCACTTTTACGCGTATTATATACTTACATACACGCAATGTTCGGGTATATTTAATAAATACGTGGCCACATATAGGAACGCACATAGAAGCGCGTCGCACGCGTGACATACGAGAGGTCCTGACGATGACAGTCCACCGCTTCCGCTGGTCACTCTTATACACTGCTATATCCCGTATCGCACCCTGCACCCTATAACCTTCTCTCACTCTCTCACTCTCTCTCTCTCTCTCTCTCTCACTCACTCACTCTCTCACTCTTTCTCCCTTTCTCTATCTCTACCGGCCATTATCATATTTATTAACTGCCGCTTGGTGCTTATATCTACACCTATTCGCTGCCATTCCTATATAATATAATCTATGCCAGTGACAGCAGCACGTGGCACGAGCTTTATCCATCCCCTTTCTATGCAATTCTCTTCCCCTCCAATGTATTTTCACTCGCTCGCCACGACTCGCCTCGTTCTCTCTTCTTCTTTATTTGTTTCTTTGTCCTTTTTCAACACACATTACTTTCTTTCCTCGATCGTATCTCTATCATTTTTCTTATTCTAATTGTAAAAAGAAAACTTTGATATTCTTTTATTGTTAATTCTATTTTTAAATAGAATAGAATAGGTTGATAGATAGGTATTCATAGTTATATGTATATTCTTTGTCCTCAACCGAAACTTCGAGTGATTCATTCAACTTCGGAATGAAATAAAAAAAGAAAGAGAGAGTGAGTGAGAAAGGGAATATGTGAGCTGTGATCTACGAACCCCGAGACGGAGCAATTAGACACGGTCGTACTTAATAAAATCGGTTAACGATTCTAAGAGAATGTTCTAGACCCCCTTAGCCCTTGGAAAATATCCAATAACGAGCACACGAGCAAAAGTACTGACTCCGATAATTCCCGACAACCTGTATCTCTACCTACTCCTGTGTCCGTTTTCGAAGCTTTAACATCCTCTTGCCGCCGCCTATCAAGAAGGGGGGATCGGCTTACCTTAATAATCGTAGCGTGGCTATGCGTATCTACCTACCTACCAACCTACCTATATACTTTTTACGAGAGAGCGCCCTTTTCTCTTTTAGCAAGGGGGTTACGGCGTTACGGGGCCAACAGCGTGCACGGCATTAAGCTTTCTCTCGGTTTTGCTATACTATCTCTCTCTCTTCTTTCTCTCTCTTTTGCTGTTTTGCTCTCGTCCTCGTCCTCGTCCTTGACGAGATCTCTCATTCTATTCTCCTCTCTCACTCTCTCTCTCTCTCTCTCTCATTTTCTCTTATTTTCTCTCAAAAGGGCGTTTCCATGGTGTTCCTTCGATACCACTTTTACTCTTCTTTCGAATGACTTTCTGTTCGAAAAAGTACTGATACATTTTAATGAACACTTTATTAGGATTTCCTTTTTTATTTTTCAACATGTGTGTGTATGTGTGTGTGTGTGATTAACCAACATATTTATATTAAATATAATGTAATCTTATTTTTTCTTCTTATTCTTCCTCGGTATGATGCTGTAAGGGGATTAAGGTAACAAAAGTAAAGACAAATATAAGAGACCTAATATTTTCGATGTTTGCATAAGTATCGTTTTATTAATATCTCTGTTGTTTATTTACAAAACTTTTTATAATAATCTCTAAATCTTCATCACCGTCACACGTTCTACTAGCTATCATCGATCGATGTGCCTTTTACCTCTTTTTTTGTTTTTTTTTTTGTTATATTATTTTATTTTATTTTATTTTATTTTATTTTATTTTGTTTTGTTTCTCGTTTCGTTTCGTTTCTTTGCTTCATTTAAATCAAATTATCTTAAATGTCGATAATGCTCGTTTTTTCTCTAGCGTTTTTTATTTATTGTTTTTATTTATTTTTATTTTTTATTTTTTATTCTTATTTTATTTTATTTTATTTTATTTTATTTTTTTTTATTTGTAATTATTTTTCATTAATACAATAATAAACTTCTCATTTTTATTTTCTCTCTTTTTTTTTCCTCTCTTTTCTCTCTGAAATTCGTTGTTAGGCTATGTGCAAACGACGCGCTCCTGTGAAAGTCGGTTTGTTTTTATCTTTTTTTTTTTAAATCTTTACGAGAAAAAAAGGTTGGAGAAAGAAAAAAAAAGAAAAGAAAATATCAACTCTGCGATGCACCGCGAAAGAGATCGTCTCCCCATATTTTGCATATATGTGTTACTTCTGTGTGTTTTTGCTTTTTGTGTGTGTGTGTGTGCGTATGAGTGTATGAGTGTTTATATATATCTCTTTCTCTCTCGGGTGCTTGCTTTCTTGCTTTCTTGCTTGCTTGCTTACTCGCACGCATACAATCGTGCAACTGTATGTATAACTGCTCTCTGACTCTGTATGTATGTATTTATGTATAAGTGTATGTGTATAACGTACGTATGAGGGTTCGTATATTCTTTGTGCGCGCGACCGCACGTGTACCTATGCTCCCTAAGCGTATATTTACATTCGCCTTAAGTCCTCATCTGTGACCTCGTTATCACAGTAAGCGGCACGAACGTGAAACGTTCTCGTCATCCCTTTTCCGTTTTCTCTTTTTCCTTCTCTAACCCTCCCACCCACTTTTTCACCCACTCACTTTCACTCTTTCTCTTTCTTTCTTTCTTTCTTTATTTCTTTCTTTATTTATTTCTTTCTTTATTTATTTCTTTCTTTATTTCTTTTTCTAGTCTCTCGCGCTTCAGTAACGAAAAAAGAAGAAAAAGGATTGAATTTTGTCTTCGTTTATATATATATATATATATATATATATATATATATATATATATATGTTTTTTCTTCTTTTAATTTCGCGCGGATACATACGTGCTTTAGCAAGAAAAGAATAAGAGACATAGAAAAGGAAAGTATTCGCGTGTGGGTGTGTGTGTGTAAGTGTGAGAGTAGAGCGCGAACATTTCTTTCTCTCTCATTCTCTTTTTCTTTTTTTTTTTTGGGGAATTTTTCTTTCTTTCTCGTAGCCTATCGTCGCGAGTCCGTTGAAACGGATAAAATGATATATGTATCTACGTCAGTAACATCTATACGATTTCTTTCTCATTCTTTATTTTTCTTCGACGGTAGTTAAGCTTTGCGAACGTACGTGTACGTACGTTTTCAACGGAGAAATAAAAATGATAGAAAGAGATAGAAAGGGTGAAATGGAGAAATGCGAAGTAGAAAACGATTCTAAAGAAATCACATCCTTTTCGTGGAATAGACATATTCAGAAAATCGGTTGCGCTAAGCTTCGTTCAAAAAAAAACAGTTCTCGCGCCAAAGGGCACGCGAATCTACGTGACTTTGTAGCTTTTCAAAAAGCTTGCCACGACCATCCCCCACCCCCACCTCCCAACCCGACCCACCCTTTTCTACACTACACCTCGACGAGAACATTTCTATTTTTCTTCTTGTTCTTTTTTCTCCTTTCGCTTCTTCCGCTTACTCCTTTTTCTTCTTATTATTATTAACTGTTTGAATTTAGTACAGAGACGGAAATTTTTGTCGACCAAAAGTGTCGATGTTTTTTAGTTGTAAATTTCGTTGGAAATAAAATTCTAATTTACCGTGGTATGAGAGAAATAAGTTAAAATAACTATATATATTTATATATTTATATAACGAAAATGATGGCAAAAATGTCAACGCAATTAAAAAGAGAAATTATAAATAAAAATAAACATCATTTATACAATAGGACGATAAATTTGTTTTTTTCTTTGTTTTTTTTTTTTTTGTTTTTTATACAGTTTGTGAAATGTTAGATGAATAGTTTCGATGACGAGCGCCAACGGTTAACTCTCCGCGCTAACGTTTGAGTGGCAATCAAAGCAAATTTGGATTTCAATTAGATCGACTCGATTAGCAACACAAAGCAGACGGGTTGCGTTGGTAACAGACTCGTGGGGAGAGAAAGAGTACTGTACTCGCCGATGCAACAATGTCGAACGAGTGCGTCTCCCGTTTCGTGTGTCGGTGAAATCGAGTCAGCGAATCTGCCGATACTACTAGGTGTACGGTTTCGCCTAATTGAAATCGATACCTTCGTTCGTAACCTTTGAAACAAGTAAATTGGAACATTACGATATACAACGGGATGGATGGGTTCCTTTTTTTCCTTCTTTATACAAAAAACATTTTCGAACGAATCTTTTACGAAAAGAAACGGGATTTTTTACTTTTCTTTTTTTTTTCTTTCTCTATTCGTTCTTTCCTCTTTCTCAGAAAAAAAGTAAAGAAAGAAAAAAAAAAACAAATCGTTTTTAGATCTTTCGTTAAAAATCATCTGACGAGCACTTTGTTTACCAACATCTTCGATTTAATAAGAAAGTATCGAGAAACTAATGAATTATTAACGGCTAAATGATAGGCGCTTAAAAATTAAGTAGGTCCTTCTTCTATCGGCCATTTAACAAAAGTCGATTTTATAGTAACAAAGTTGTCATATTAGCGACGTTCGCGTAAAAACGATGGCCCGGTGTTGTTAATCGCATTCGCATCTAACAATAAGCGAAATTTACACTTGGCTCGTAATAATCGCCGTTTATCTCACATAATCGACGAACGATCGATTCGATAAAGTGTCTCTTCTAACGAGATTTGTCCCATTCGATCGAATTTTTTGCCGATGACGCACGTAAAACCATTAGCAGGTCTAGGCGTAAAAGTAAAGTAAAAGGATTATTACATATCCTATTTTTGTTCTTGTATTTTTTGTTTGTTTGTTGTAAGTTCGTTCACTCGCGCGTTTTTTTCAAGACTTCGGCGTTTTTTTTTTCTTTCACTAAAATCACACATATGCGATTAGAACGTCCGAAAAGAAATAATTCGCGCACACATCCTCCGTTCGTAGATCATTCCCGAAAATATCGACAAGGCAAGATCGTTGCAAAAGTCCGTTGAAGAACAAGCGGCCCGCGAAAATCTATATATATATATATATACATATGTATATATACATATATATCATATATAATAAGTCTGTAAAGAAGAGGTCATAGCAGACTGTCGGATAAAAAATGACGTCGATTAGATCGACGATCGATCGATAATTATAATAAAATCGATAGTTCGCGGTCCGTTGTTCCGTTAGTTTAGTTGCTGTCGTCAGGAATGGAGTACCAGGCAGCTGCAGTATCCGCGGCGAGGGTCCATGGGCCCGTAACGGAGGGATTGGCGTAGGCCGCGGCCCCCGCCGCGGATGGCGCGCACTACCAAGCCCGGCTCTGCAAGGGCAGATAAGCGCCGCACTGCGGTTGCTGCTGCTGTTGCATGCTCTGCTGGGCTCCCGTCCGCGTGTAAGAGCAATGCTGGAGGCTCTGGCTGGAGGTCATCACGTGACTCACCCCCACCACCGAGTGATGCGACACCGAGGAGGAGGCGGCGTGGTGCGAGCCGTGGGGACTGGAGGCCGCCGTCATGTGGGGTGCGGGGCTCGCTAGGGCGGCGCTAGGCCCTCCGCGGCTGCCCTCGTTGCCGCCCCCGCCCCCGCTGCCGCAAGGCTTTCCGTCCTTCACCAGTACCGGCACCGCTACCCGCCGCGGCGAGCTCGCGCTCTGAAACACACGCGTATTGTCTTTTACCACTTCTTGTCCTCTCCAACAAGGCAACCTTCCCAACACAAGGCAACCTTCCCAACAACATCCTATCGCCGTCCCTTCCATTTGTATCATCGCGTCTGCCATCCGTCCTACTACGGATGATAGCCAACCGACTAATTCGAAATTCAGTGAACTGAAAGCTCACCTCGCGCGAACAAACACTACGTTGCTTCTGCTGCTGCTGTTGCTGCTGCTGCTTCTGCCTACCGCCGCTACCTCCGCTGATTCTTGCTACCGTCGACCGCCTGCTTGCTGGCTCTACGCGTTTAACGCTTACCGCTGCTGGCATGCCAAACAGAAGCCGAACCGAGCCAACAACCACCGAGTACCTGCCGAGACGACCACTCAGCTGTATCAACACTCGCTACACGACATTCCTTTTCGATCCTCCCCGACGACTAGAAGCGCGCGCTACGCGACCTCTTTTAATAATATAATCCTTCCCAAAAAAAAAGTCCAGTTAAAACCTCGCCGCTTTTTTGTTTTTCTTTTTCTTTTTACTTTGCTTTGCTTTGCTTTGCTTTTTTCCTCTCTTCCGCTCTTCAACGACAACCGATCGAAAACTTCCATTTGTATCGTACCATGGAATTTGCGTCGCGATACAAGTAAAGAGAGAGAGAGAGAGAGAGAGAAAGATAGATAGATAGGGGGAGAGGAAGAGAGAAAATTACGAGGTCGATAGGAACCTCGAGAGCCCCGCTACCAACTTAGCTCGGACGACGCGCGTTTAACGTTACGAACCTAAGTGCAGGCATGCCCATGCACTTCATACTGACAAAGTGACGATTACGTTAAACGCATGACGGTCCGCGCGCGCGTCACGCGTCACGCCACTTTAGCCACTTCAACGCGTGTTAAACGATTTCCGGCGAAAATAGCTGTGCTTAGGAGACGAGTAGCGCTAGAGACGGTAAAGAGTGTCAAAGAGAAAGAGAGAAAGAAGGTATAATGAGGCCTGGAGCTGCTGATGCTGCTGCTGCTGTGATGATGATGATGATGATGATGATGATGAACGACGACCGATCGACGGGAAGTAATCGCGGAAACGCGATCAACTTTCTACGCGGGAGGGAAAATGAGAACGGATAAGCTATCGATAACTTTCAATATACCTAGTTCTCTCTCTTTCTCCCATTCTGTAGCTATCGCGAAGAACACGCACACTTTTTTTTCTTTTCCATTTTTTTTTTCTTTTCTTTTTTTTTTCCCCCGACACAAGTCGAACCATTTATCGGAGATTCCAGACGAGGAAAATGTGTTGCAGGGAAAAACACTTCTCGTGGAAATTGATGTAATTAACTAAAAGCTACCTCCTCGGTTGCGTTGGTAGACCTCCTCCACCCAACCTTACCCTACTACCTCACCATCCCTCTCCATCTCCGGCTCTTTACAGAAGCTTCGACCGAACAAAGAAGGCGGAGGGATATTAAAAGATTTCTGCCGGGACCTCTCGTTTCCGCGACGAATGGAATTCAATGGCTTCTATAAACGGGGAAGTGGTTTTTAAATCTAATAACCGCTGTTTTACTCGCACATGTAATTACATTAGACGGTCCCCGATCTTTCAACAAAAGTGCCCAAGCTCAACGAAATCTTTCATTATCATCATTATCTATTATTTAAGAGAAATATACCGAATTCTTCCCCCGTCGAATATCGTCACACATTTTATCAAACAACTCGATTTTTCTTCAAATCTCGCGCGTTCAATCCCCTATATTTATTTTCTTACTAAATTTATTTCCACTTATATATTCACGATTTTACTAGAATCTATCTCGCGAATTTAAAAAAGAAAAAGACAAAAACAAACGAACAAAGACAAAAGCGGGGGCTGAGCGGAGGGCGACGGCGGGTGTGCGGGAAAAAAACTAGATCGACGATTTTTCGCGCTACGAGTTTTTTTAAGGGTGTCGTGTCGTGTCGATCGATGTGAATGGTCGTATTGGTAATCCCGATTCGCATCCAGGTGTTGCGCGTGACTGTACCAACGGCAAGATGGCGACCGGCACTCGAGAGCCCGTTTCCGCGCACCCCTGCAGGATCTCTCAAACCCCCCACCCCTTGTCCCCTCGCGCTCGCGCTCTCGCTCTCTCTCTCTTCATCCTTCTATTTTTCTCTTTTTCTCATTCTCTTTCTCTTTCTTTTTCGCGCTCGCTCGTTCGCTCGCTCGATAGTTCGTTCGTTCGTTCGTTCGCTCGCTCGCTCGCACAAGCACTTGAAATTTTTTACCGCTACGAGGGGAGAAAATGGAATAAAACGAAAAAAGAAAAAAAAAGAAAAAAAAAGAAAAAAAAAAGGAAGAGAGAGAGAGAGAGAAAAATCTGAGCCCGACCAACGGCAGTAGTATACCGCCGCCATCGCTATCGTAAGCTACCGTCGTCGCCCGTTACAGTGGCCTTCTATCTTTCTTTTTCCGCGCGCGTTCACGTTTCAGCAGAGAAACCAACCCGCAAATGCTTTTCCCCATATTTCTACATTAGAACTCTTAACAAATCGTTTATAATCTATTTCTATAATAAATTTTAACCCTAACTCGTATTTTAAATTATTTCTAAATTTTATTATACATTTTTCATCGAATAAATCAACCTGCAAATGTTTTTCCTCTTATTTCTACATTAGAACTCCCGACAAATTGTTTATAAACTATTTCTATAATAAATTTTAACCCCAACTCTTATTTTAAATTGTTACTAATTTTTATTATACATTTTTAATCGAATAAACCAACCTGCGAATACTTTTCCCCATATTTCTACATTAGAACTCCCGACAAATCGTTTATAAACTATTTCTATAATAAATTTTAACCCTAACTCTTATTTCAAATTATTTCTAAATTTTATTATACATTTTTCATCGAAATAATCTTATCCAAAAACGAATAGACGAACAAACGTATGATATACGCGTTCAACATTTTAAAGTCATATCAATCATAATTAATAAATAAATATACTCTATATTAATGAAAAATTATAATAATAAAGTATGCATCTATTGAATAAATATCTATCTATAATATAATTAATCGATATATCTCATGATAAACGACAAAAATAGATTTCAATTTGCTGTTCTGTTCGCGAAACGTTAACGTTAAACATTGTTGATAATTTACTCGGTTGCATCGTTACTATTTCTTTTAATATTATTATTATCTCTTTACGAGAGAGTTACATTGAAAAGTAGATTTGTAATAAACTAGCGTTGTACAGAAAATTATCCCTCGTAAAGGGTATCTATTCTTTGGCTGTTTGGAATTCGCGTCGGGTAGAATTGTCTTCATTGTATTACAACCGATTAGATTGTAGCTATAACGGCCACGCCCGATAATAGTGCTTTTTTTCTTTCTTTTTCTCTTTCCTATAGAATCAATGTGTATGTGTGTGTGTATACCTTTCTATGCATATAACGCGCGTATACGTTTAGACTATTTGTTCGTATGGACGCGTTCAATGTAGCCGCGGAGGCGGTTCTGCAATTACACGTATCATCGAGCTAGATCGAGATACAAGCAGGAGTCGTTGGGTAGGAGAAAAGCAAGAGTAAACAAACCGTGAATTGAAATCGAGTCCGACAAGAGAGAGAGAGAGAGAGGAGAGAGAGAGAGAGAGAGAGAGAGAAAGCAAAGGAAAGAAGAGAGGGGTGACTGGCACCAAACGTTTAGAACCCACGGGGTACGAAAAACTAACGAGTAAATTATGGGGTGGTTGCTCGGCCTTGCGTGCACCAACTTAGGGGAGAAAGAAACGATAGACAGATTGGGTCAGTAGATAACTTTCAGCACCATTAATACTCTATAGATGTTTACTGCTAGCTGGTGACAATCTCGAATATATCTATTGTTAAAAATTCGAAAGGAAAGATTCTCTTTCGTACATTCCAAGGTTTTACGTAAACGTTTATCAAAGATCTTTCGATCTTTTTTTAAGAAAAAAAAAAAAAAAAATTATAAAAAAGAAAACTAACAAATTGTTCGAGTTTTTTTCTACATCCTATTGTGTTTGAAAAGTAGTATTTTTTATTGTAAGCAAGGTTTTTTTTTTCTTTTTTATAGATTGAATTAGATATCTGGATAAATTATAACGATGATGCGAAGCAGAAAGTAGATTTTCAATTGAAAAAATTACTATTATCTTATATTTAATATTAATCGAAGATATATGATAGATATTTGTATGGTAAATACGATGATTCGTATACTTTGAAAATATTTCTTTTCAACCATTTTTTTCTCCCCCTTTTTTTATTTTTTTTATTTTTAATCACTTCGTTATCGTTCACGCGGGTAATAACGCGTTATTTTTGTAAAATCTGCTAGGATAAGCGTCACTTCATATCGAAACGATACGCGGCTGATAGAAAAGAGGATTTTTTATTGGGCCCCTATACTATTCTTGACTTTCACAATCGCCATCGAATTTCGATGAAAATCGTTTTTGAGCTTCTACTATCTCATAGATATAGAATATAAATAGTTATATACACGTATACGTATAACTACGCAGTCATACGAATTTACCTATCCTACATGTCACTCTATCCTAAGCATATTTTTTGATAAAAACAAAAGACAAAAAAGAAACACATAAAATATTCGTAGATACGTATTCGTAAGCGTTACATTTTATTTTCTACGAGCTTGCCGTTTAAAGCGTGACACGTGCGAACAACGTAATCGCTTGTCGTCAATTACGTTTTAACCGGCAAACGTAACTACTGACATTTCGATGGACACACACAGATGGTTCAAGAAATGTTGCAAATCATACGTACATTTAAAAAAAAATAAAAAAATCAAACAAAAAAAGAAATGTTATTTAACAATAATCATTTCGAAGTGAAATCGCACGAGTTCCCGTCCACGTGAATATAAATTTATCTCCTATTAATATCTATCTACCTTGCACACACACATATATATTATACACGTGTACGTATACCTACTAGCCTAAGCTCGTGCTAGAATATATAGTAACATTTCAGATGGCGAAAGAACAGATTTGATTTTAACGCGTTCACTGCGAGATGAGATTTTCGTGATCCCGCATACGTGAAGAAATAATATATTCAAAGAGGAATCTTCTCGTATATCGGGACGATCGCAAGCAAGGCCCTTTTTCGTTTCTTTTGAATGTTATTCTTTCGGAGGTAAGGGGGGACAACCGATTCTTATTCGTCGATGCGTATGAGAGATCGAGACAGGGCACGTTTCAAACTCGCAATCGAGATACGTATATCTTCTTTGTAGGATATCGCATCTTTTCAATCGCTTCGATTACACGCAAAATTAAACGATTGGACGAAATAATAATAGGGACTTTTTGGTACTCTTATCTACGTTTACTATATTTAGGAAAAAGAAAAAGAAAAAAAAAGCAAATTGATAAAAATTATTTCCTACTCTCTTTCTCTCTCAACTCCCCTTCCCTATCCTACCCCACCTCTCTCTCTCTCTCTGTTGCATGTGTTTTTTGCAGGGCGAAGTGCAACGTCATCGCTCGTAAATTTTGAATGGCATAACGAAATGAATGCGGAAGCGCTTCGAGTTCGCCGAGTGGTCCTCTCTTGAAATGGAAATATAATGCGAATACCCGGATTTATATGGCGCCAAGTATTTTTCATTTAAAGCTGTTTCATCCTAAAGTGCTCGATATTTTCGCCCGATGCGCGTCTCTGTCGCGTTACATGTAAAATTGTTTTTTTTTTTTTTATTTTTTTCAAAAAGCGATCCCCATCGAGAAATAGGTAAAACATACATATATATCGTCGAAATTAACAGATTGATTCCAAATGAAACGAACGGCTATCAAATTCTTTTCCTTTTTATTTTATGTCGATCCATTTTCGTCTACCTAAACCTATAAGGTATAAAAAGTAAAATGTTAACAAAAAAGATATATTAATGAACTCACCTGATTCTGGTTCTGTTCGGCCATCGCCTTTTCTTTGGCTTGTCTCTTACATTTGTACCGATGATTTTGAAACCAGATTTTGACCTGAAAACAACAAGTAAACATATTTTCTTTTTGAATATATTATTTCGTAAGATCAATAATATTATATATAAAATAAACACAAATATTTGTCTCGTATTATATTATATTTTGATTTTTTTTATATTATAATATAATCTTATGTGAAGTTTATAACGCGAGTACATAAGTAGATACGATCTTCCAGTTTCTTCATCTTTTTTTTTTTTTAGCTTTTTTTTTCTTCTTTTTCTAGATTAAACAAGAGGAGCACGTTTCGTTGGCGTGAACTGTCGTCAGGTAAGGAGCACGATGCTTTCGTAAGAGGGAGCACCCTTTGTAGAAAATACTTTAAAGCGTACACCGTAACCGTCCTTGATCCCCCAAGTCCCATAATCCATCTCGTAAGTCTGTTATTTCTACGAAAGAGATTTAACATTCGAATATCGTTAGCAAAGGAAACTCCCTGTCTATTTTCTTTATTTGTGTCCCTTCATACAAATAAGAAATATAGTATATAGTTCATCGTTTTTTAGCAAATGATCCAGGAATAATATCGTCTTAAGAGAAAAAGAAAAGAAAAGAAAAGAAAAGAAAAGTGACAACAAAAACAATATATTTTTACGGTAGATCATTTTGCGCGTGATAAATATTCTATAAAAATAAAAAAATACAAAACGATATCTAAGAATAAAAAATACCTGCAGTCGCGATCAGTTTCTTTTCTGTCACATATAAAATTAAAACCAAAAAAAAAGTAAAAACACTTTATATTATATATTGAAAACAAAAGAATTACTTTCAAATCAATTGGATACGATTAGGGTAAAAAAAAAAAATCAAAAAAATTACTGAAAGATCAAGTTGGTATTACAATAAATAATCAAACCAAACAAAAAGTTAGTCATAATATAATTTTTGCGTTAAACTAAAAGATTATTATCAACGAATAACGAATATATATAAAAAAAATATATGAATGACAATAGTAAACGAGATTATGCGAAAATAAGGAAATAGAAAATAGAAAAAAGAAAAAAGAGAACCTTGTAAAACTAGTAGTACCCGAAAAGGAGAGTGTAGTTTTTGCACGCATCTAAAGTGAGATCGGATCCGGGCATCTGCTTATGACATGATCGCCTTATAATTCGTTCTAATGCTCAATGCGGCGCATTACGAGCTCTACGTCTGCAAGGACGTCCTGATCGCGTTTTTCGAAACAATGGACTCTCCTCCTCTCTCTTGAGTTTCTACGAGCATAATCCGCTTCTCTTTCGCATCTCTTTCACGCCTTTTCGAATGGGGAAACAATGCACGACATTATGAAAAAAAAAAGGCGATAAACGGGGATAATCGCTGATCAAAAAGGAAAAGTGAATGAGAAAGAGAGAGAGAGAGAGAGAAAGAGAGAAGGAAAGAAATGGTTAAACACGATACGATACAGAATTCTAATGATTCATGTTGCAGGAGAGAAACAAAAAAAAAACACACACACACACGCAAATATGTCTTTCTATCTCTTATTCTCTAATCGCTAATGGATACAACATCACATCGTAATTTGAATAACGTAACGCATTATTACGCGCTTATTTCCTCCTCGTATATGCGTTGCAGCATGCATTATTTTACGTAGAAACATCGAAGAATCTTTTATATATATGTATACTTTTTTGTAATATTTTTTCTTACAATTAATCTCAAGTAAGAGGACATTTTCCCGATCCCGACATATGAACATATGAACGAACGAACGAACGTAGTGCTACGTCATTAAAAATCGTGAAAAAAAGAACCTTGATCATGTCGAAACGTAGTAGATAACAAATGTCGAATATTGACGTGTTTTAAATCGTGTGTCGTAAGAGATGTTTTTTTTCTTCTTCTTCTTATTTTTTTCTTTTTCAAATAAACTTTATTTGTCACGTAACGAAATAAATGACAAATTTATTTCTACAGATATAAAATAATATATCAAGGATATTTTCCAACAAATTTTATATTTCGTTTGAAAAGATGAAATAGAGAAAGGGGGGAATGAGACGAGGAAACGAAGGTATATTATAGTTCCGTTAAAATACCTGGGTTTGCGCGACGACGAGACACGGTAGGAGGAGGAGGAGGAGGAGGAGGAGGAGGAGGAGAGAAAGTCTGCATGCACGGTGGTATCCACGTGAGAACGAGAAAGATTCGAGAAAGATGAACGGGGAGAATTGTTATTTCAAGGGAAAGGGCCCGTCAGTCAGTCAGTCAGTCCGTTTGTCCGTACATTCGTTCGTTCGTTCGTTCGTTCTTTCGTTCGTCCACCCAAGCAACCATTCCCGTCTGGCCGTTCATCGCTCCCGCAACGATGCGGTGTGTAAACAGAGAAAGTTGAACGAGATAGGGATATAACTGATGTGTACGTAGGCTATAGGGGGAAGAGATGAACGAGGAAGAGAAAGAAAAAGAATAAGGGAAAAAGAGAAAAGAAAGAGAAAAGAAAAGAAAAGGAAAGAAAAGAAAGTAGGGACGATCGAGTCCAGTTTCCGAAGAGAAACGATCTACCTCGTCGAATCTAAAAGGACCTCCAAATGATTTCCATTTCAATTTCAAAATATACACACACACACACACACACATATATATATATATATATAATATATATTTTGCAATTTTTAAATACGATCTCATTATCGGTATTATATTTCCTTGCAATATTCGTAGCAAAAGAATTTATTTTTATTTCTTATTTTTTTGAGAGAAAAAAGAAAAAGAAGAAGACGTTTCTCTCTCTCTCTCTCTCTTTCTCTCTCTCTCTCTATCGCGAAGAAAAGAAAGAAAATACTTTTTAAGGAGGCAGGAACACAGCACTCGTGTGACCCTTTGCCTGGAAGCCTCTCGTTATATCAAGGCGTCAAGGTAGTTTCACGTACGTTTTTACAATCTCTGGCAGCAGCAGCAGCAGCAGTGGCAAACGATGACGAAGACGACAACGATGGCAGGAGGAAACTTACGTAGAAGTGAGAAAAGGGATAGAAAGGTAGTGAGAGGAGGGGTGGGCTGGGGGGAGGAGGAGAGGAGACCTTATCTAAAAGCCACAAAGAGGTGCTAGACGATGGAAGTACCTCTCGGTGCTCCCGTTCGTTAATTCCTTTTCCACCGATAATCCACTCGTCGAAGGTCGTCGAGATTTGGCCAAGAGCAGAGAAGGCAAAAGGCAGCACCAGCAGCAGCACCCACCACCACCACCACCACCACCATCATCATCACCATTACAACTAGCAGCAGAAGCAGCAGAAGCAGCCACTGTTGGCAGGAGGAAACGACGCCAGTAGGAGGAACGCCGTGCCGACTTGAAGAGGTCGATAAACACGCGTGGCCCACTTACATTCGAGTATATATATATATATATATGTATGTATGTATATATACTCGTACCGTGCACGACGACCATGGAATCGTAAGGAAGAACAACGAATACGAAGAATGTGGTATAATACGTAGTAGAAAAATATTTCCAAAATTATTGTTCAGATAGGTGGTATTTTTTTTGTTTGTTTTCTTTTTCTTTTTTTTTTTCTCTTAAGAGGGAGAAAATAACGCATCTCATTGTACGAGAGAAAGAGATTCTCTATTGAAGTCAATTTTTGAAGGCAAGGAGAGAAAGAAAGAAAAAAAAAAGGTAGGAAGAAGAAACTTGAGATGACTGAGCGGTTAAACTCTCGTTTTCCGGCAATTAGTTCGTAGCCCGTCGGGCAGGTCCGTTTCGGTGGCAAGAAGAAAAGCACCATCTTTCCCTTTGTCTCTTTCTTTCTCTAACTGACTGATCTTTTTTTCTTTCACGATGGTCACCGCAAATCAACGTAGAGGTGCCTTTAAAAGGCGTTTCATTTACCTACCTGTGCTAGAGTCAAACTGTAAGTTAATCGGAAGTTAAAGCTAAGCCATCACATCATATCCCGGGCCGTCGTTGTCTGTGTTAAGTAAACTCGGTGTGTGTCGGACCCCCCGTTGCTTCTACGGTGCCCTTTTTGCGATCTCGATTCGTGCGTACGCCGAAAGGTAAATACGAGAAGCAGCAAGCCCTAGTACGAACCTACTCGAGCGTATCTAAACTTTTCATCTTCTAAACTCTTATCTTCTTCTCCTTCAATTACCGACCGTCATCTATAGATTTTTCTGCCTAACTCTAATTGTTTACGTTCTTATTTTATTATATTTCTTTTTTTTTTTATTACCAAAATCTTTATTATATACTTTTTATCCTATATGTTTGTATTATACATCGATCGAGTACAATGTGATCAAAGTAATAAAAGATCGTTAAATTATAAAAACTTTGTTGAAACTTTGAAGTTCAATTGTGGCCGAATCCATATGTTATACACTGACATACTATGTCTAAATATGTTAGCTCTCACCCGAACGAACATAACCCGCAGAAGCCACGTTATAACCCTACGTAACCCCATTGTCGTTGGTTAGGAACGCAGCAACGAAAGCATTTTAAGGGGACCGGTGCAATGGGCCGTGTCTCAAGGAGCAACCACCGTCTGTCTAATTCTTCCTATATTAGCGGCTTCGGGTTCTCGCCTACGGAAATAGTTTTTTCTCTCTCTCTTTATCTCTCTTAATCATTTCATTGACCAAACAACTATAGGGAATATAAAATCATTTTTCACGAATAATCATCGATAACAAAATCGATAATAACAATATTATCTTCTGTATCATCATTATTATTAAATATGTTTTCTATTGGTAAGAAAAAGAAAATAAATCAATGAATGATTTCATCAATCAATGATCATCCATTGATTGATATCTCGTGTCGTATGACACGAGATATGTAATAATACCCTTCATGAGTTACGTCTGGGTAGCGTTGATACGAGTACAGGTGCTGTCGAGTAGTTGTTCGAGCTTGTGCTCGACGACGATAGAGGCAAGGTCGTACTGGTTGTCCGAAGAGAGAGAGAGAGAGAGAGAGAGAGAGAGAGAGAGAGAGAGAGGGGTTGCTTAAAGTGGACGATTGATCGAGTTAGCGTAACGTCATTACGGGAACGTACATTCGGGGGTTGACGCGAAACGGCCAACACAACCACCGACACTGGTGGTACGGAGCCCTACCCTTCATCCAAGTTAAACTCCTCGGGCAATTTCACTCCACAACCAACTTTCGAAGGATTATCCGGGGAAAAAGCCTCGTTGAAGCTTCGTTATAGCCTAAAGACCGATTCCTGTATTTCCTCTCTCATTTTTTTTTTTTCAGAGTCTACTTCCAACTTGACGTGACTTTTTATCTTTTAGACACTTTTCTTTTTTGATAACGAAGATTATTTATTATTAAGTGTGTCATTTCAGGAATGTAACGAGTGAATTAAGAAAGTTTGTGAAAAAATTCACAGAAAAAGATGATATTTGGTCACCTGTATGCTTTGTATATTACGTGAATAAACGAATAACTATGGGTATCGTATTGGTTATAGGAGGCTAGGGAAATACGGACTTAAATGGCATTTGTGCAAACGAAAGTCGAGTGGTTGGGTGCCCTCACCGTGCGCTTCTTCTTCCTCTCGTTAGGAGAATATATATATAGGAACGACGATGAAGTTGCGAATACCGGGGATCAACCAACGTCAAATTATGATTAAAGCTGTTAATTGTCCCGTGTTGACCCTACTGAGTGGTAGTCCGTGAGCAAACACGCTTCTGCCTCCCTTTTGTTGTTTTAACTCGATGCCATTGGCCGGGATGACTTACCGATTACCCGCTGGGACTTTTGACAAGCAACTAAGCAAGGGGTCTCCTGAACCTTACTTCCTTATTTCTTCCTTCTTCTACTATGTCACGTTAAAAAGAATTCGATAAACTTTTTGACGTATCGATGAAAAATCTATTTTTATTTCTATTAAGATCTAATATAAGCTTTTTTTTTTTATTTATATAGAACGTTTGTGTTATCTTAAAGAAGATTCGCGAAATCGATTTCGAATATAAGGGATGATCGAACGAATTGTTTTTTCTTCTTCTTCTTCTTATCAAATTTTTATTCTACGCCTCGGCGAACCGGTAGAAAAAGAAAGAAAAAATTAAAATAAATAGAAACAAAAAAAGAAAAAAGAAAGATAAAGGGAAAAAGAGGAAAAGAGAGAGAGAGAGAAAGAGAGAGGAGAAAGAGGAATGCAATTACGGTGGCCACATACTGCCAGTAGTACGTCTATGCCATAGCCGAGGTAGTCCTCTTCCCCGACCGCAAAAGCCAACGACATATTCATGCGTGCGTTATTATGCGAGGGAGCCGTGAGTGCACTCGACGAATATGCGCACGCGTTGCAGGACGTCCAATTAAGCGCACGCATTTCGCCACCCAAGAAATTTTCATTTCGTATCTCTCTCTCTCTCTCTCTCTCTCTCTCTCTCTCTCTCTCTCTCTCTTTCTCGAATTCATCGTCGCGTGTGACACCGTTTCCGAGATGTGATTTCTTTTTTCTTTCAATATTAAAGATCGATTTTTCTTTCCCACCCTCTCTCCCTCCCCCTCTCTTACTCTTTCTTCACGCTACTTTAATTTCATTGTAATTTCATGACAAATATCCTTTTTCCTGATATTATAACTATGATAGAGAGAGAGAGAGAGAGAGAGAGAGAGAGACGATATTCTATCGTAGTAAACATAAATATTTATTCGAATTGGTGATACGTTTAAAGATGATAGAATATAGTCACTTAAAATAACTTATTTTATTTCTTTTCCGTGTCAACAAAAATATAAAATAATATTTTCATCGTACGAAGAAAAAACGATACTAAAGATGATGTACATATATTCTTAGTATTTGTTTTTTGTTTTTACATTTTACTACTTACAATTAGCCGTTTTGAAGTTGTGTCAAAATAATCAATAGACAAATTCGTTGAAATTGTTTTGTCTTTAAAAAGAAGACGAGAATCATTCTGACGTATAGAAGTATTGTTAAAAGCACGCGTGTCTATAATATACATATATATATATATATATATATAAAAGATATCTCATCGTCGTCTGGCACGTCCTTGGCTTCGCACGTGAAAGGATTCCTCCCCCATTCAATGAAAGAAGTATGAAAAAGAGGAAGCATTTGGATTCTACCGATCGAATCCTTCTTTACGCGGATCTTTAGAGGCACACGACGAGCGTGTTTGCACGGCATTGAAGCGGAGCACGCTTTCCTCTTTTCTCTGGACTCGATCCCTCTTCTGATACGCACAAGGGTGATGGTGGTGGTGGTGATGGTGGTGGTGGTTTCCAGACATATAACGTTGTAGGTACGTGCGTGTAATACTTTTTCCTACTAAAAGAGAAAGATGAAGAACGAACTCCCGGTGGTATGCAAACCCATTATTATGATTATTATCCTCGAGGCTCAATCGCGCGAACGATCCTCGCGTTTTTCCAACTCACCCCTTTCCCTTCCCCTTCCCCTTCCCCTTCCCGTCCGCCGACCTCTCCCTTAAACACCCTTTACCTTCTTCTTTTACTTTTGATTCTCTATCTCTTTCTTTCTCTCCCTCTGTTTTCTTCCTACGAGCCCTCCTCTATCAACTTTCTTTGTCTTTCATTTATCGTTTTCTTTCCATCTTTCTCTCGTTCTCATTCTGTTTCTTTTAACACTTATCAATTTGATTGTAAATTACGATTAACGCTTGTGAAAAGAAATTTATCGATGGAAACTTATTAATAAGGATGGTAAGTAACGTCGTTGACATACGTTTATTTATATATTGCCGAAATTTTCTTTTATATTATCTCTTTTTTTTTTCTAAAAAGAGAAAGTAGAAGAAAATAGAAGATGATGATATGGAATATATTCAAGAAGAGATATCGATTTCTCGAAATAGGTGGACCAAGTAGACGAAGATATACTCTCCTTCTACCCCCTCCCCTTCAACCCCCCAAACCCCCCGCCCCCGCCTTTAAATAATCGATTAATGTTATTTAAACGCGCGTTATTTCTCGCACAGTTAGAAATCTTTCATCGCGGCAAATTTGTTTTTCCTTGCATATAGGTACCACTCTACCGCGTGCAAAACTTGGGTCTTTTATTAATGTAACTTTTGTTCATACCCGTCGCGCTGTTGCACTTTAATTAATGTCGCCCCTTCGTTTGCCAGCGGCGGGTCTAAAAGACTCTCGACTTTTCGCTACATTTTTTTCCCCCTTCTTTTTTCTTTTTCTTGCTTTTTTTTCTTCTTCTTTTTTTCTGTTTTTTTTTTCTTCTTTCTTTTTTCCCTCCTCCTCCTCCTCCTCCTTTTTCCTTTTTCTCTCGGTTCCTTCTAATTAATTTTTCTTTCGTTCTCGCGTTTTGCTTCTCTCTCTCTCTCTGTATTTTTCCTTGCTTTTATTTTTTTCCCCTTCTCTTTTTTATTTTTATTTTTATTTTTATTTTTATTTTTATTTTATTTTATTTTATTTTTTTTGTATATTTCAATTTTTATTCCCCGATTTTAACGAGATTCGTAACTACATCGCGGGGGTCTCACTCGAGTGCCATGTTGAAATTGTCGAACGTTATGGTGGACTTTATTTATACGGTGAAAAGAAGATTACGGTCTTTGAAAGGAATCGAAAGAAAAACGTTTAAGTGCCGGCGACTTATAAACGAAAAAACGCTAATATTCGAAAATTGTATAAATAAATCTTGAATATAAATTTTAAATATACGGTTGATTCTTTCTCGTACAAAATGTAAATTATTAATGCGCGAATTTTTTATAAAGCTATGAATAATATTGCGACCACTTTTCTTTTTTCTTTTTTTTTCACATTACCCGATTCATCGTACAAAAATGTTATAATAAAATTACGCTATTACGAGAAATTCCTCGCATATGAAAATTCGATTAATGCTAATTAATCGAAACAAATGTTTGGTCTATTTCGTAATTGTGCGTTCTTATTTTTTTTTTAAAGGGAAATATTTTTCTTAACATTTACATACGCGTCTGATATATTATACCATATAATATCCCCGTGAACAAATTTGTAAATTATTCGTAAAAAAAAATGATCGTATAATATAATGAGAGGAAAAATTTGTACGCAGAACACGATTTATCGCAACGCGAATTAATTGTAATACGCATAACGTATTAAACACGACGTTACGTGGTAAACGTAATTGAATTATTGATTTATCCGAAAAGTTCGTGCCGATTTTCGTTAGGTGGCATAAAGTTTTTTCGTTGAAAAATCTGAGAAATTCTAGAAGGACGAAATTTTCAAGTTACAGAATGGCACTTATATATAATTTGATAAATGTAGGTATACCTAAACAACTTAAATGCGTTGGGTTTCAATCTTTCGTCAAAATCGACACGAACTTTCCGAACAACCAAATACATTCGCTAACAAATTGTTATATGAGGTTAATCAAATATAATATATTATACTATCTATGCAATAAATAAAGTACAAGTAACTCTCCTATAAACCCGGTAGATAGATTCTAAGAAAAAACCGTGTTGACATGAGACCCAGAGTTCATTATTCCTTCGCGTTATTATTTTAAGTAAAATTTGATAGTTAAATACATTAAACAAAAAAAAATCATATTATCCAGTGCTGCAAAAGTATCTATAAAGTATTGTACACAAAGGTTCTCGCAATTTATGAATTGTGTTATAGCGAAACCGTGTTGTAAGAGAGTCTCTCGGAATTTATGAATCGTGTTAGTGTATCGAAACCGCGTTGTAAGAGGGTTACATGTATTAAGTACAAGTAAAGATATCAAATTAGGAAATATGGATATATGGCGATAGATCGAATCGATAGATTTTTTTCTGTCGACGCTATAAAAAATATAAAAAAAAAGAAGAGTGAACGGGGTGAGAGGGAATATAAACCAGGGAGGGTGGTCCAAAACGGAGGTAGCGTAATTTGCCTCTAATGCGGCACTCGACGTAGAGCAGCTGGCTCGCCGGCCCTCTGCTTTCCATTCGCCACTCGGCCGCGCAACAGTAGCGATAATACTAACAATGCTGCTAACAATGCCAGGAGTGGCCGGGCATTGTAACAATAGGGGGCTGCGCTTGGAGTAACAATGCAAGCGCAAAATGGAAGGACGCATCTGTGTGTCCCGTGTCAAAGAGACGCCAATGGAGAGAGACCGAAAGAGAGAGACCAAGAGAGACCAAGAGAGAGAGAGAGAAAAAACGTACGTAAGGAGAGAGAAATGTTCTATGGATACTAGGATAAAAGAAATATGAAGAGAAAAGGAAGAGTGCGAAGTCTGCGCGTAAGCTCGGAAAGGGGTGAGTGTAAAAGCATTTTCTAAATCTCTCTTTCTCTTTCTCTTTTCTCTCTCTTTCTCTCCCTTTCACTCTCTATTCATATTTCGCATTTAAATCGGCCGCGAAAGAAAGATTTCGAGACAAGTCATTTTTGGGGATTTTCTTTTTGTTTTTCTTTCAATCGAATCGCCTTTACTTTTTCTTTTTATTTTTTTTTTTCAAATTCATTATCCAACCTTGGTGTAACAACAATTAGTTTCGACTACTTCCAACATTTTATATATATATAACTTTGTACGTAGATTTCGAGTGGTCCAGATTGTTAGCAGTAGATAGGTACTCTTTACTGCGTGTTGCCAGCTTTTTGCGTGTGAGTTTACACATATACTCAGCATACGAAATCGTTACTGTGGGACGAGCCGCTCGTTTAGCATCTATTTGTCTCCAGAAGTTCAAGAGTCTGTTCTATATACCTACGTATAATACATAGGCATGAATAGTACGAGAGAGAGAGAGAGAGAGAAAGAGAAAGAGAGAGAGAGAGAGAGGGAGAGAAATATATATATATAAATTCAGCAGCTCTCAGTCGCCATCGTCTCCCTCTCATCCTATCCCACATTTAACTCGTACACCACACGGCAGACTTTCACCGTCCCTCGGTAGTGTTTTCCTCGTGGCCTTCATGGCCGCCATTCATGGCTCCGAGCAAGATCCGAGTGCCATCGAGAGAGTCTGAAACTCGTTAACGAAACTTATGTACCATCATTTCTGGCGTGGCGCGTTCAAAATCCGCGCTTGATTGCAATCAGGCTTCTTTGGGTGGTGTTCCGCTCTCGATCGGGTGATTCTCGCGAGTCAATGGTTTCCAAAATAGAAACTTGAGAGTTAAACAAGCACATCGAGATGACGTCGTTTATATTGTGAGAAACTTACTCGAAATCTTTCTCAATTGTATTATAATATATTTCGTTTCAGGAACGATAAAAGAATTTAAATTTTGTTTAATCATCGAACGATATAATGGGAGAAGAAAGTAATGGTGTGAGAATATGAAAGAAAAATACGGTAATATGTTAATTTGCTGTGATACGTAAGAATTACTTACGACGTCTTAACGTTCACATTATCGACGAATAAACGAGTTGGTAGTCGCGTCGGCATTTATTAAAAGGATCGTGGGTAGGCCGGAGATCGAGCGACAGACGAAGAGAAGAGAGAACAAGAAGAAAGAGAGACAAAGTGCAGACGGAACGATAGACTAAACGAGGGAGAGAGCCCATTTCTGCATGGCACGAACGCAGGATGCGGCCAATGAGCTACGCAACAATTATTTATTGTTACCAGACTGTCGCAACGACGTGACCGACGACAGCAACCAGACCTGTCTGACCAATGAAGAGATAGCTCGTTACGATACGTGACCATAGTTATCGCCATTCTTTCTGTTTCTTATGACGAATTTTAGGAAAAATTTTTATCGAATTTCATCTATTTGTATAATCGGAAAGAAAATTACGATATCTATTACCTAAATGAAGAAATATCGTAAATATATATACAATTTCCTTTCTTACGGAATTTTTAATCACTTACAATAATTGTTTGCCCCTAATTTTCTTAACCGCAGTTACGTACGTTGTAACTAATTCGTACCGTCTGATCAATGAAGACATAAATTCGATACGTGATCACAACGATTATCATAATACCATTCAATTTCTAACAATAATACTAACGAATCCGTTCGATTGAATTAATCGAATACGAAATCGATTTCTACGATAAAGAAAAAAGAAAATTACGTTTTTCCGGACGGAGCCTTGAATTTCCTAGAATTATTTTTACCCTAACTTTTCTATCGCATGCATATTGTGAATTGTACGATTAATCCAGTTAGACCATGCAGTGTCAAGAGTTTTTCTTCGATATAAGTAGATAGAGCAAGCAAGCAAGCAAACAAGCGAGAAAGAGAGCAAGAGCGAGAGCGAGAGAGTGAAAAGAGAGAGAGAGAGAGAGAGGGGAGTGCCAAGAGATTTTTCTAATTAGCGGTAGTCAAGTTTATCGATTTGTAGAGGTACTCATACGACTCGCGCGTCCGACGACTATGCTTCTTTGGCAGAAGTTGCCTCGTAATTCTGTCTCTCTCTCTCTCACTCTCTCACTCTTACTCTCTTGTTCTCTTTCTCTCTTTGAGGAAGGGAGGAAGAAACAAAGGGCATCGACGGAAAGCAAGCAAGAGAGAAAGAGAAAGAGAGAGAGAGAGAGAGAGAAAGAGAGAGAAAGAGAGAGAGAGAGAGAGAGAGAGAGAGAGAGAGAGCACAACATGGCACCCACGCCTCCCCGAGGTCGATCGATCCGATCGGACGAGAGGTAGAGAAGGCGTGCGCGTACGTGCAGCATCAACCACCTGGTTGCGGCAATTAATCTCCTCTCAGCAATTAATCCTCGACGTGGCGATGTGCCTACGTTATAGGCTGTAGGTATGCAGTTAGGTTGCGCGCTACTAGCGTACGTACGTACGCTAGTAGATGGGTTGAGAAGAGTAAGTAGGTAGTGGTAGAGGTAGATATGTAGTATACATCTATATCAATACGTATACTACGTTGGTACCTTGCTCAAGTACCATGTCATATAGGTAGCTCTATGTTTAGTTCCAATCGAATCGAGCGGAACATAACGGAAAGTAAGGAAATAGCGGCAGCATCGCGTAATAACAAAACGTCCTCCATTTTTTCTTTTTGTTTTTATCTTTTCTTCGGGGAAAATTTGTCGAAAAGTTCAAAGTTAAAAAAGATAAGTGCAAAGAAAGAAAGAAAGAAAATAAGGGAGAAGAGAGAGGAAAGAGAGAGAGAGAGGGAGAAGAAAAGAAGAAAAAAAGAGTTAAAGAGTAAGTACTCACCTGCGTTGGCGTGAGATGAATGAGGGAAGCAAGATGCTCCCTTTCGGGCGCGCTTAGGTACTTTTGCTGCTTGAAACGCCTTTCGAGCTCGTAGACCTGGGCCTGGGTGAAGAGAACTCGACGCTTCCGTCTCTGGGCAAGGGGAAATTGCATCGTACCGACGCCCATGCCAACGTTCATTCCGACCCCAACGCCAACGCCCATGCCAGAGGATTTGGTAACGTCGCCCATCGACTGGCCCACCGAGCACCCGGCCACATTGGCCCCGGCGCCCGCCGCCGCAGCGCCCATTAGCCGCGAGACTGCAAAACATATTGGAGAAATCTAGGATAAACATTTTTCAATCGTTCCATTCGATTTCCTAATTGCCATTCTAAAATATCTTTCTATAGTTAGATTATAATCAATGCGATATCATTAATTGAATTAAAATAGGAGACGTGGAATGAAAAGAAAAGAAAGGAAAAATGTTAAGGAGGAGAAGAAGAGGTGTCGTCATCGACACACGTACACAAAAAAAAAACAAAACGAAAAGACAATAAAAAGAAACTGAAAATCGTTCGTAGAACTTCGTGGAGGCAACGGCGAAAGTGGAATATACTCTCTTTGGGAAGAACTCGAAAGTACGTGGGCTCGTGTGATCGTGGCTACTGAAATTCAACGAGCCGATCGTCCCTCGTCAGTTAGCGAGAAGCTGTCAAGAAGGAACGCGCCACCAGGACCGTTTCGTCCGTTCGGACAAAAGGAACGATTTCAGGTTACAAAGTGCCGCGTCATCACGAGAACCCGGGAGGTCCAAGAAGATATCCCACAGGAATTATTATCTACTCTCTCCTCTGCTCTTATCGAAGGAAGAAGGAAGAGGACAACCGAGAAGTGCCCACTCGAATTCAGGAACAAACGACTCTCGAATATGTTTACGGTCGAACGTTTAATGTCTATTTTCATATCGCATTTTGCATCGTTTCCATCGCTAGACTGAAAATAACGCGTAATTTTTTTCTTCTTTTTTTCTTTTTTCCAAAAATTTTCCATCTCTATTATTTCTACGTTGTTTCAAAATTCAATCAATGACGATGTGCTATTGCATTTGCAAAAGTTTAGATTATTTTTTCTATCTAATGTAAGTAATGCGTAACGGTTACTAGGACGCTATTGAAATCGTGGAAAATGAACGATTATTACGAATAACGGAGAAACTCTCTATCGACAGGTTCGTATCGTTTTTTTTTTTTTTTTACGATGCAACGATGAAAGGCAGCTTTTATCCTAGACCGATCGACACCGAATGAGAACAATGGAAACACAAAAGTAGTGACTGACGAGTCGGTAGATGAATGTTTCACATCAGTGAAAACCGAATCTCTGATAGGAAAGAAAGATCGTCGTTGATGAACGAACAACGCGTTCGTAGAAAGCTCATTGGATGAATCGACGGATTCATATTCATTGTTTTATTTGATTTGATTTTATTTTGTAATTTTTGTCGATAAATTCGATAAAAATTAAAAGAAATATTCGTATGTCTACTCTATTATACTTTGAAGAAGGTCCATCGTGAGTTAAGGTTTATAGAAAATCGAATTTCGGCGAGATGTGCTCGAGGTACGGTATCCTCGACTTAAGTCTCCCTTTTACTCGAGGATACCGGAGCTTATTTGTTTAACTAAAATCTCCCATACGATAGGCAAAGATCGATAGGAAGGGTCGCTCGGCTCCCGTTAAGCCGAGACGAAGAGAGTGGCGCGTGCGAGAGAGAGAGAGAAAGAGAAAAAGAAACGAGGAGTGTCCGAAGGATGATGTCCTTCGATGTTAAGAAGAAGAAGAATAAGAAGAAGAAGAAGAAAGTTCTTTTGTAGTGCTTGAAAGGCGAAATTTGTGGGACGGGGATGAGGCCTAGCTATTATTTATTTCTCCGCGCGTGATTTTCTAGTATTGTCGATCGTTTGTTTGAGGGAGAGAAAAATATATAAAAAGAAGAAGGAAGATAGTGTGGGACTTTTAAAAGCTAGACCAAGCGAGGGGAAAGATATAACATATATATAGGGTATAATAAAAAATGTTGTATAAGAAAAGTAGAGAGTTACGTAGTAGGTACTCACTGGCAAAACGGGGATCGTTGGTGGCCGGCGGTGCCGGGGCGTACCAAGGATGATGATGAGTCGAAACGGCATGAGATCTCATAGGATCGGCAACGGTGGCAGTACCGGCTACGGTGGGTCCGGCATGATGGTACGGAGAAAGTTCGGCAGTACAATACTGATATTGCGAGGTGAGCTGCATCGTGGCGTAAGGATTACCCATGGCGGTCATACCGGGTGTCCCAACAGCACTTCCACCAGCCGCACCTCCGGCTCCGGCACCGGCGGCAGTTCCGGCGGTGCCGGCGGTACCGGCGCTACCGTTCCCGGCGCTCCCGGTAACAGGACCGGGCGTGCTACCGCCGGGAGTCGAGCCGCCGTGGAGCGGCGGACTCCCGCTGCTCGCGCTTGAACTTCCGGTGTTACCGGCGACCCTCGCGCCGCAGGCGTTACCGTACGGGGAACCCTGGGGGTGGCTAACGACGCCTACTCCAACGCCGACGCCAACTCCAACTGCCGCGGCTGCTGCTGCGAGATCGAACTTTCTATAGGACTCCTCCATCGGCGAGAGGATGTCGGTCACGCTGAACGGCGTCGTGTGAGCGCCGCCCCCGGCTTGCACGTGCGACGAGTGTTGCTTCGGCGAAAGGCTTATAGCTAAATCAATGCTGTTCAAATCCGGCAGGAGGCTCGCCTGCTCTAACTGCGTTTGTTGTTGTTGTTGTTGTTGCTGTTGTTGCTGTTGCTGTTGTTGCTGTTGCTGTTGTTGTTGTTGTTGTTGTTGTTGCTGTTGTTGATGTTGATGATAGGTAGTCGCATTTCCGCTCGCCTGATTACCGGCGCCGTTTCCGCTGGCACCGCTAGCTCCACCGCCGCCGCCGCTGCCACCGCTCATCTCGGCGAGCCCGACGCCGTCGAAATACTTGAAGCTCGTGCTTCGCGGAATCGTGAGGCCGGTGCTAGTCGCGAAAACGGCGCGACATGAGGAATAGTAATAGGAGGAAGAGGAAGCGGAGGAGGAGGAAGCGGAGGATGGATAGCGATCTATCGCGACGGTACCGTAGCTGCCGCCACGCTCGCCAGCGGGCAGCGGCTCACCTCGGAGGCGGTAATCCTCGCGGTAATCCTCACGGTAATCCTCGTGGCCGAGAATTTTCGCTGATGTAAATACACGGTTATGGTGTCACTCACTGACTCTTCGAATCGACACTTGGCACATTTTCTTCTTTCATGCATTCACGATGGCGTTCACCTATGCGCCGTTCACCTCAACACAATGTTCACCTTAACGACGACAAAGACGACCGAGGTGATAATAAAAAGTTAGCGCACGGACCGATCGTCAACCGGTCGTTTCTTCTCACCGTCGCCATGTCGTCGTCGTCGTCGTCGTCGTCGTCGTCGTGTTGTATTTCCAGACGACGGATGGCAAAGGGTAACGATAACTCGAGCACTCAACACTCACTCGCGACGTAACGCGATGGAACGCGACGGTCGGCGGCCGAGGAGGGAGCAGAGTGGCCGGCAAGGCCGGCCGCCGACCGACTGAAATCACTCGCGGTCCTCTTCGAGTCCTTCGACCCTCCGTAGATGTACACCACTCTGCTCTTTGCCTCCACCTTCCTTCTCGTTAGGAGAGCTGCGAATCTATGGATGGATAGATGACTGAATGACTGGCTGGTTGGCTGGCTGGCTAGTTGATTGGATGGATGGATGGATGGATGAATTGGAAGACTTTCGCTGGTTTGGCTCGACTCGGCTTCTTAGCCTGGCTTGAGCCGGCTTTCGCCTCGTCTTGCCTTGGCACTTTGTTCGTTGGCTCTCGTTAGTGAGATGGTTCGCTGGCTAGCTGACTAGATGGCTGGTTCGTTCGCGCGCTCAGTTGCTTGCTTGCTTCCTCGGATGGTTGGTTGGTTGGATGGATGGATGGATGGATGGATGGATGGGTGGATGGATGGATGAATGAATGAATGGAGAGGACTGTCGGGTACTCCTGGAGAGGTCCTCACGGCCGCTTAGACCCACTCGACCGGCGCGCTCGGCCGTTCGCGCTCGGTCGCTCGGTCGCTTGCTGCTGCTGCTGCTGGTGCTTGCTTGCTCGCTCACTCACTCGGTCGGTCGTTCGTTCGGTCGGTCGGTCGCTTGCTTGCTCACTCGCTCGCTCGCACGCTCACCCGACCCGAGAGCGGAGGCTCCACAGGCTCTCGCGGAGAACCCGTACGACGACACGATGAGTGGAGTGCCCACTACGGAGAAGTGCCTGCTACCAAGAGTCGTGATGAGATGTCCCCTTTTGCGTGTGAGAGAAGGGCTTCCACTCTCTCTCGGGTGGGTACAGCCGCGCGTGGAGAGGGGCACCCGAGAGACTCTCTGATGTGCTCCTCCGTACGCCCTCCCACCGAGAGAGCTTATCTTTATGTCTCTTATCCACTCGGCCACCGCCATTGGCGGTGGATATCCGTGAGGCGTGCCCAAGTACGACGATTGGTTCGCAACAAGCCACGCCGAGACGCGCGATCATTCGCCGCTTAGTGTGTTCCTACGTCTCGTTGGTCGCAACTTTCCTCCTATCAGTGCATACTATGGCCGATCAAGTCACACCCAAACCCACCCCTCTGTCCTCCAATTGAACCACCGCCCTTCCATCCTTTCTTCCTTTCTTTCTTTCTTTTCTTTCTTTCTTCTGTCTGTCCTTCTTTCTTTCGAAGACGACCGTGGATCCGGGAAAGTCTCCACGAGAAACCAAACGAGACTAGAAACGTTCTGATCGCGTCCTCGATAAAATATTCCTTGACGTACGTTCCGAACTCGACGGTTGGAAACAATTTGTTACTTCTATTCTCTTTACTTTTCCTATACTCGCCGTGTGTTTCGAACTTTTTAAAGCAAAAGTAGTGTGAAACGTGAATTGTGCGTTGTTTCATCTTACAAGTTATTTCCACGAAATTAACGATCGAAAATACAAATTTGTGATAAACGTATTTAACAAAACGCGAAGGGATTTATGGTTTTTGACATTACAGCTTCTTTTGTTTCTTTTGTGAAGTGTTACGTACATCTCAAATAATGGATGTACTTATTGAAAGAACTTAAAAAAATTATTATTTTTGTTCGCAACTAATCGAATCTAAATCGACGAGAATAATTTTGTAAGAATGGAAAATACGAGTTTCTTTCTCTGTTCTTAAGATTTTATTTGTAAAAGATTTCTTCAAAATTAATCTCGACTTATATGACATTTTTTATAACTTTCAATTATTTGAACCAATGAAGAGGAAGAAAAATTTTATTCGAAAAGAACAACGTTAGAAAAATAATGTTCTGCTTAAGTAATAATTCAATTCCTGTTCCAAAAGAACTTAGATCGACATCTGTGAGATAAACTACGTATTAAGCTTATTTTCTATACTAGTAGTAGCACCATCTATGATACCTTAAATTTGTTGATACTAATTCATAACCTCTCTTTTCCACTTTATCAAAGAAATGGCATCTTGTATATTGAGATTTATTGGAACATTTAATTCTTTCAAGAATTATCATGTCGTGGAAAATGGTACTTATATTTTTCAAAATTATATAAATATTTTTTTTTCTACCTTATTGTTATTCTTTCATTATATTATCAAGTTGTTATATTTGACTTTCTTATTTTCTTTTAGGTAGCAAAATTGTCTCTTTCATGTATAATCATAACTTTTTAAAGACTCATATTCCTGTAATCAACAGCACACGGAATACATCATTTTTTAATAAACGTAAGGAATAATTTTGTCATTAAATTTTAAAACATACTTCTTCAATTAATATATTTCTTTCATACATTTAACAAATGTGTAGGTCCTGCTGAGCAGTTATGGAAAGGTGTAACTAGCGTTAGTAATGCAGGAAAACGGAGAGGTAGAGCACGTGGAGTGGCAAGAAGAAAGGATTTGAATAAGGGTCAAATTATTGGCGAGGGGAGAATACCAATACAGTTTCCTGGATTAAATGTACCAGTTATTCATGGAAAAGAGATATTAAGACAACATAAACTTCCCGAAGATCCTGAAAGACAAGAGAAGCTTATTAAATTACGTGAGTCTATGTCAGCACGGAAACGTGTTAAATTGTCTCCTTTGGAACGTGGTTGGACGAGTTATAGACCTGGAGGAATGAAAATAGGTCCTCCTGAACCAGTCGGAGATGGTACTATTTATTTTTCTTTCATTTTCACAAAATTTATATATATATATAATATATTATATATTATTTTGTGTATAATTTATAATATTATTGCATAGATACATTTGAGGGTTTTGAATCATGGGTACTGGAATGTAAGTTAGTTAGCACCATGACCCACAATCTGGGACGTAAAAGTAGAGTTAGTGCAATGGTTGTAACCGGTAATGGAAATGGATTAGCTGGATATGCTGTAGCAAAAACAAAGGAAACGAAACACGCTTTAGCTGTAGCCAAAAGAAGAGCTGGAAGTAAAGTAGTATATATAAATAGATACAACAATCATACTGGTAAAATATATTTCTATTTTAACTTTGTTACATATTATCAAGTTTAATTAAAATAATATAAATAAGTGTTAATATTCTTATATAAATAATAATTGTTACAAAACGTTTGATATTAAAGTGGTACATGATTTTTATACGCAATGTGGAAAGACTAAGATATTTGTACACAAAATGTACGAAGGTTTTGGTCTTGTATGCCATAGAGCGATAAAATGTTGTTGCGAAGCGATTGGTATAAAGGATATTTATGCTAAAGTAGAAGGTGCTATAAATTATCAGAATATCATTAGAGCATTTTTCGAGGGTCTCTTAAGACAGGTAAAATTATAACAAAGAAATTTTTTACGACACTGTACTTAATCTTTTATTATTTGATACATTATATGTTACGTAAATATTTATAGAAATCATTCCAAGAAATGGCAGATGAGAAACAGTTACATTTGGTCGAATTTAGAAAAGAAAACGATTATTTCCCTGTCGTTGTTGCCTCTCCGGCTCAAGTAAGAACATCAGAGCAAATAAATCCAAGTGAAATTTTAGATTTTAGTCAATATTTAATGGATGGTAAAGTTGTATTAAAGAGAAAGAAACCTCCTCCATTCTATACAAAACTTGATTCTTGGAACACACATCTGAAAAAAATGGAACGTATTAGAAATAAGAAAGATGTTAGAATGAGATTGTACGCAGAATATGGTGATGTTCGTAGTTTTCTTGCAGAAAAATATCCAGAAGCAAAAGCGATATTTTGGTCGAAAAAACGAGTACTAGCAGAAAAAGAAGCGAAGGAGAATCAATAACTTGAGAATATTCTTTCAAGATTGTGTGTAGAAATCTTTTTAGTTATGAATAAACTATGACTAATAACATCGATGTATTGTTTAAATAAAGAATTTACGAATAAATTATAATTTCATTTGATCTATCACATATATGTATATAAATAATAAAATTTTGTGTAAACCATCAACATTTACAGCGTTAAATTTTAATTGTTAGATTCACATTTACATAAATAATTATTATTATTTAAACATTTTGGTATATAAATTCAAAATTTAAGATATTACTCAATACCAAATTGGCATATACAATTAATATATAAAAGCAAAAATAATAAACAACGATTTTATATCGCGTGTATTATTTATTCAAATTGATATATAACATTTATCCTTAATAATTTATATAAGGGAAACGTCTCAACCAATAAAAATCTGAAAAAGTAATTAGAACATTTAATAACCAATAAGAACATTTCTTTAAGAAAAGTGTCGAGAATATAAATGCATTGCAATTGGTTGATAATTACTGACATTGTTTTCTTAGTAAAATTGATCTGTCAGATCTTTTAAAGCAATAATCGAGTAATTGGGTCATTATCAGATTGATTTAAACAATAGTATGTAACGAATAATATGATTTATTCTTACATCAATATATATTTATTTTCTTTATATATACATATATTTATACGTATATATATACGTATATATAAGTTTCCTAGAATTCAAATGTAGCGAGTTTGTATCTCATTGCGTCAAACGTTTTGTAAATAACATAGTAATTGCGTGAGTGTGTGTGATCTCATCGTTACCACTAGTTTGTTTTAGCTTCTAAATGTTACCATTTTTATTTTCATAATAATTAGTTCAATTCTTTTATATATATTCTTTTCAATGAATAGTTATCGTATGTAGTATGCCCATACATATATTTATATAGTCGAAAATTTTTTTAATCGAGAAACGGTTGTACCTGGCGATACATATCGATAGCATCTCGACCACTGAGAAACGGTAATTATCCATCCACAGAATGATTTGGTGACGTCCTATTCAAAGATGGCGGTGACGAGTAAGCCATGTTTTTTGTGATGTTCGTGCAGTAGACAAATTTTTCAGATTTGTAAATCGTATAAGCAAAATGGCTGATGATGATCCGTGGTTATTAAAAGAAGACGGATACTTGAATGTTGACGCCGAGTGTAAAAGCATAATCTATCATGCGAATTTAAATGTATTACTGATTACTACTAGCAAGGCGCAAGTATACGTATTTGATGTCAACTCTGGCGTAATTTTGCAAAGAAGTTCTCTTTCAGGTAAGCATTTCGATCTTCCGACAATTCAACATTTAACTAATAAGATAATAAAACTCTCCTTTAGCATTATATTTTATTATGTTTTTGATTTTTAAATTGTTATTCGTTTGAATTTCATGGTCAAGGTCGTATACGTGCGTTGAACAGCAGGAATGATTACAATTTTTTCCGTTAACGTTTTTTTTTTTCAGATACAATGATCGATTTATAATTGAGACAATGCATCTCTATCAATATGTTTAATATTTCTTAAAGAAATAAAATTACACCTATTTCTTTATTGTATTATAACGTGCCAATTAAATTTACATTGTGTTTGCAATCCTTCGGTTACATTTATTTGCTAATTTAATTAAATGTTATTATTATTATTATTATTACTACTACTATTATTATTTATAATATTTTTGTTACTTAGTAATAGATAATAGTGATAGCTGTGAAAAACAATTTAGATAACTGTAGATAATAACTATACTGGATAATGATTGTGCATTATATTGTTTTTTTTTTCAAGATGAAACTTAGTCATGTATTCTACTATCTTCTTTTTGTATCGTATCTAAACAACACGATAGTATGTAAAATTACTTTATAATATAATAATACTTGGCTTTAATGTTAATCTAATTTGTTTATATATTTTAGAGAAGTAATATATAATATCTCCTTAAATGATAATATTAAATATGAAATTGAAATACATAAATAATCTTATAAAATTTCCATATTATATTTAATTATCAGAATTGTTTATAAAGAGACTTTTTGTTCCTTTAGGTAAACCAAATAAGAAATTACAAGGTATATATTTAGCTGATGGCATAGACAAGGTATTATATACTGATGGAAGTGGTATTGGTGTACGTAGCGATTACAATGGTGTCCTATTGCTGGATACTATTTTACAAACTCCTGTCTCACGTAGCGAAGACGTCGTAAAATTAGAACTTCTGCTCTCTGAAGCTACATTATTACATCAAAGTTTGCGATATATGGATTTACCTGGGATTGATCATGTACAAGAAGTTTTACAAGAATTATCGACTAAACTTCTTGCTGCTCAGGTTAATCAGAAGAGAGGTATAAAAGCTCTAAAGGTATGGTTTCCTCTATTACAAATCAAATATATTATTATAACATTACTCTTAACTACTATATAAACAATTGCATATATACTTTACAGTGGAATACAATATGTTTGGAATTACCACATGGATCTTTGAAGTCGGTTTGTTCAGGAATGGCCCTAGAATTGAAAAGGCAAAACAAACATATACCAGCATTGCCCATTGCTTGGGCCATTAATGAAAGATTAAATGGCCTATTGCCTACCCTTGTCTTAGAAGGTGGTACTGCCGATAGAGCATTAATGTTTAGTGAAGCAGCGCGGCGTGATACATTTTCAAAATGGCCACATATGAATTACAAGTGAGCATAGTTATAATATAATATTTTATCTCATTTGTGTATATAAATGATGTATTCAGGTAAATCATAGAGTATATCATTATGAGTAATTAATATTTTATAGATGGGCACTTCCTGATCGGATGGCACAGGCTGGTTTTTATTATCAACCTAATGCATCAGGAGATGATAGAGCAATGTGCTTTACATGTAAAGTTTGTTTGGTTTGTTGGGAACCAACGGATGAACCATGGTCGGAGCATGAAAGGCACTCCCCTGCGTGTCCTTTTGTTAAACGAGAATATACACAGAATGTACCATTATCTGTTACACTTGCAACTGCTCCAGCACGTGAATCTAGCAATGTAGATATTATAGGAACAACAAATGTTTCTGGCTTAGTAGCTACAGCTTCATGCAATGGTCATGTTAATGTTTGGAATGTAACAAATCAGTTAAAGGTAAAATTTTAATACTTAAAATAATATGTTATTTAAACATATTGTAATTGATTATTCTTGTAGGGTGAGGTAGCATTTTACATTGCACCTTCTGATCAAGAAGTGAATAATAAAGAAACCATACAGTTTTCCGCTACAAGGAACTTGACCTCTTCATATTTAGCAAATCTTAGTTCAGATTCTGACCTACTTTCTGATTATAAATCTTTAATGTCGCATAAATTACAATTAACAGCGCTGTCAACAGTTGGAGCTCCTAATTCTTTTAAGAAAGACTCCAAAAGTGCTTGTTCAACAACATCATCCGTACAAATGGATACTTCTGATTCAAAGATTAGACCTTGTTTGGTGTGTGGTGTTACAGTGACAGTGACTAATCCTTCTCAGTTGAGAACTTTAGAAAATGTGTGGTCATCATCAACAGATCTTGCTTCGTCATCATCACTAGTACGAGCAATGAATAGTGTAAATAGTGCTGCCAGTGATACATTGGATATAATGAAAGTTGCGGGTGATAGGTATGCCCCTTCGAAGTCTCATTACTTAGTACTTTATGATTTTCATCACAAAGCAGTCTCAACACAGTCTACAAAGGAAGAAAATTCTAAAGATTCAAAAAATAAAAAGACTCTCTCTGGAACTGGAACTAGTGCTAGCTCAAATGGTGAAAGGCAAGAGAACTTGTATCCAGAGCTTTTCCTTGGTAAATTTTTATATGAAGTACCAGTTATTGAAGATGTAGATTCGGATACGGTTGTCGGATCGCATTTTGATGGTACAGTTTCAACAACTGTTCTCACCGCATCATCTTCCAATGGTATTTATCCTACACCAATAGGAATGACAGTTTCATCGACTGTAAGTCCATTTCATGCTGTTAATTTAAATACCAGTAATGGAGTAGAACAATTTGCATCAACATCTGATTTAACGGCAAACAAAAAACCTATTGATATGTTAAAAATGTCAAAGTCAGAACCAGTAGTTATAAAAACAGTTTCTATTGATGCACCGGATAATCTTAAAATTACATCTATTATACCATCTAAAGATGGAAAATACTTATATGTTGCAATGTGTCCAATATTAGAAGATACTGTTAGCGATTCTTCTCTTACTTCTATTTCTACAAAAATGGAAATTGACGAGGAGCGTACATTCTTTCCACAAAAAAGTTATATGTACTGGGATCATCATGAGACTGGAAGATTAATGAATGGTGAAATACGTAATAATGCAGACAATACAAATGTTGTTCTACTCGTTTATGCTTTGGATTTCTCAGGAAAAGTAGTCAGAGTTGCATCAGAACCTATTATTAGAAGGGAATTACCTTCTGAGCAAACTCCGATTGAACATGTGCTATTACCAATTCAAGAAAAAAATAAAGATACATTACACGGAATTAATGCTTCTACTAATTCTTCCACTAATTCTAGTGTTCAAGAACCATTTGGTCAAATAGCTCTTGTATGTAGAGATGGTGTGATCAGATTATTAAATCTAAGTACCTTAAAAACTGTCAATGAAGCTAAATTAGATAGTCGCAAATTCATCTCAGCGGCGTATTGTAACAGTATGTTTAAATTTATATTAGTAAAATCTACATAAATTCATATATGATAAATTGGTCTAAAAATAATTATAATTTAAAATTGTTGTTTAGGTTTAGAGAGATTGTGTGCATGCACTGACGATGGAGCACTTTATTTTTTTGTTACTTCAGAAGAAGAAAATTTTACAGAAGACAAAGAAGACATTGAGGATGTTAATATGGTTATAGAAGATGGTTGCACCAATGTACAGTATGTATAAAAAATATAATTAAAATTAAAAAATGGCTATTATAAAAATAAACAATATTTTAATTTTTCTAATGATATATTTATATACTACTATAGTAAAATAAAAATATTTTCAGGGATTCAATAATAGCACATAGGCCAAATTTATCATATACGGATTTACGAAGTCTTCATGAATTGACGAGGTTTGATAGACATTCACCTGCATACGGGGCTACCGTTCCACCTTGTTGGAGTGAAATAATGCAAGCACAAAGACAACGTCGTCATCCACAACACCATCAATCGGAAGATCAACATCATACACGGACGTGGCGCTTACAAAATGATACGTACGTTGTTTACTTTAGTTGGTATTTATTTTAATGCATTTGTTTTTAACGAAAAATTGTTGTCTTTTATTTTTATACTTCATATTTTTTATATAGAACCACTTGGGACGAACATGTATTCGAATTAACGTTACCGCGAAGTGCAGCTGAAAACATAGGACATATTGATGTACATTTTAATCTGCATTCGTTGTGTCAGGAATTACCAATAATACAAGTTACTTTACTCAAGCAAAATATAAGAAGAATTGGGCATAAAAAATCTCCACTCACTCCAGTGGATGAAAGAATAGATTTCAACATAAACAATGAACAAAAGGGAGAAAATCCAGTTATTACAGACGAATATCAACGTCAACATAATACCGAAATTTTATGCGGGCCAATTGATTTACATCATTGTATGGATTTATCTTGTCGATCTGGATGTGTCACTCTTACAAGTCCAAAATTATTCCATTCCAAAGCTAGAACTCTACTTGTACATATTAAAGCACTGATTGACCCTTCAAAAGATGGGGTAAGTAAATGTTTTATTAAAAATTAGTGCTCGTAATTTGTTGTTACTATTAACTCTTTTGTTTATAGGCAACAAAATCAAAAAGTAATTCATCAGATAGCAAGCCCCCTACTTCCAAAAAATTAAGAATAATAGAAGTACGACCATTAGTTCCTGGTAATACTGTTGAATGTTATATAGGTAAGAATTTTAATTAATTTTAATTACATATGCAAAATATTTATACTGCATTTATTATTCTTATTTCTATAATTTTTGTTCAAGGATGTGATTGGATTCATGAAATATCAATAACTGTGAGATCAGTATATCCTACGAGCATACCAAATGCAAAAGCACAAAGATGTGCTATGCTAGAATCTAAATTATTTTTCGACAGATTATTAAACATCGCCTGTTTGCAGACGTCAGATAAGTATGTATAACAGTGGATGAAAGCTAAAAAAGAGCTGCTATAACATAAAGTATTATACGTAAATATATATTGTTATAGATCCACTGTTACACAGTCTATTGCATTAGATATTCTTATATGGATAGCATCAATAAGATTAATCAGGTTACGTGGCGTTCAAAATAATGCTGAAATAAAAGCATTTCAATTAGAAACTATACGTTGTGTTCAAGAACATTTACCAAATTTATTAAAAACCTGTCTTCTCCACGCTGGTAGAAGTATAGCACATAAATGTGTCAAATTAATTATTTTGTGTAGCGGGTAAGTAACTTTGTGTAAATTGTTTGTATAATGTTGATTTTTTAAAATCATCATTAATATAATTTTCTTTTCTATTTTTTTTCCTTAACAGAGGTTTTTACAACTTGGAAGATCCACCATCTCAATCTTTTGACGAAGCTACACTTTCAGTTTTGGTAACTTTGCTACCATCGATTGTAGAAGTTCAATGGGCTGGATCATTGAGATGGCTTCAATTATTAATTACGCGATTTTTACCATTAGATAGGAATCACAATGTAGCTCAGCAATGTGCCACACTAGTGCAGCACATTGCTGCTGAAATGTCAAATAGAGTAAATCCTTATCATTTATTACTCGCGACAAGGTATTAATCATACATACACACATATTGCTGTTGAAATAGATATTATTTTAATCAATATTGTAATATCTTTTACATTTTAGATTCGGCTTATACAATACTCCGTTTGAAACAGAACTTTTTGATCTTGATCCACCAGTACCATCCAAATGCAGTTCAATGTCTACAACATATGCGTCTGTGGTAACTGGCGATCAAACAAATTCAGCTACTCCATCTTCAAATGCTACATATTCTCAGGACGCTATTGATTTAAGGGACCTACTTACACTGCCTGCACATCCAGCTAGTGAACTTATCGTACCTAGCAAACTAAAGGCTCTTTGTAATGATCACAATATGAAAGGTCTTCTTGAGGTAATATATTTGTTTGAATTACTCTTATTTCTTACTTGTACACATTTCTGTATGGTATAATGATCCTTGAAAATGTAATATTAATTATTTTTGTTTTATTAATTTATTTCAGGTAGAACCTCTTCATTTTACTTGTCACGCCGCTTCAGATGGTACCAAGATGGAGAAAATTGGTCCTGGAGTCTATACAATGAATATTGGAACTACTCTTTATGAAAGCAATGCAGCGAATAACAATGGTGTACTCGACATCATTCATCGTGCTTATGTAAGTTTTTCTTTTTATATAGTTGATAAACATTTAGTCATTAACAAAATTCGCACATCTTATGTATCACACAACTTAACATGAAATTACTTAACTGTCACATTGGTAAGAAAATACGCATTGATAAAGTGACAGGTTATGAGTGGTTAAACAAACAATACAGCATTTTTTTTTCTTTTTTATTCTTTTTTATTTTTATTTTTTTTTTTTTAAATGAATAAAAAATGTCGTAAAAATCTAAATGTCACGAATAAGAGGTTTTCATTAGTTGTCTACAACAATAATAGAGTTTATTGCTATCCCTGACCATTATGTACAGTAAATTTTTTTAAGTGTTTTGTAAATGGGAAAATCGTTATCTAGATAGAAATCATTGTACATTGTAGAGCTTGGATGGTGGATCGCTAGGACCAGATGTTCAGACTAAACCAACATCTACGTTATGCGATTTGCGTAGAGTGTATACAGGAAGAGTCTTAAAGAAGCCAATTCCACAACTATTACTCACATCTGATGAACAATCAGACTGTGATGAAGCTAACGATACATCTGGTGATAACCAGACTTGGCATAGCACGCAAAGTGATATACCTAATTCACATGTATTAAATTCTACCATATCAAAAGAAAAGTCTTCTGTTCAAAGTATCAATTCTGCTGTAAACAAAGTTGAAGACAGCAATTCTAAAAAGGTAGATTGCATAGATGAAAATTTGCATTTTCTTACTTTTATTCTTGAGTTAAATAATGAATCATTTTTTATTCTATCATTTTTATTGCTTTTTTAAAATGCTGTTTATAATTCAAATTTTTAACTACTGAATGTATTAAAAAGTGACAATTTTAGACGAAATAACGCAAGGTGCATGAGTTATCTGTAATGTCTGTTTCATATATTATCTGATATCTTTTATGTATATATCATTTTCTCCTTTTTACACGCAACATCTTAAATACCATTGTGTACACAGTGGCTTATTCTATAATCATCAATGTAGTAAATCTAAGCTCTATTAAGTACCTTCAGATCGTTGGGTTAGCATATGGTAATTAAATAATGATCTGTCCATTATAGGAAAATGAATAATTTAATGAAATAACTTATTTCCTTGTTTATGTATATGTATATAACTGTTCATAAAAAGTATTTGAGGCTATATTGTTACTAAAGATTTATACTAGTATTCTTATACTGGTGGAATAATGTGTGAAGAAGAAGTGGGATTACATTATACAATTATATGTACATAAAATATTTTTGAAATTGTTGATATAAATATTAAATTACGTATAAAACATAATTTATATTTTTTAGGCTCTATTTAATCTCATTTATTTGAATAATTTTAATGTAAAATTATAAATATAATGAATTATTAATATAATTATATTAACATTGATTTAAAGATAATTTGACAAAATAATTAAATGTAATTAAATATAGAAATATTTAAATATTTTAGCGAGAAGATATTACATTTCCATGGGGAAGATTATTAAGCTGGCCACCTCAACAGGCATTAGTGGTTGACAGAATGCATTCTGGAGCTCGTCGATTTGTGGTCCTAGACTTTGGATCTCCTGTACTACTTACTGATCTTCTGATTCCTTCCTGTTGCGACTTGGTGTCATTGTCTATAGATATATGGACAAAGAGCGAAGAAAGTGATGGCACTCGTCTGATTGTTTCCACAGATATCGAAAGTAAACCATTAGTTATTTGTGATCTTCAACCACCACCAGTGTGCAGATATCTTAAGGTACAATAAATTTGAAATATTTTGGATGTCTCTTTCTTTAGCTTATTATACAATTTATTAAAAATCTTCTGTTTATGTTTAGATTACAACAATTGGTCGTTATGGTATGCCTACAACAGCATGTAAGATTCCATTAGGGATGTTTTACGGGCATATGGTTGTTCTACCAGGGGAAGATTATTCCGAATTAAATAATTCTCTTCCAGTTCACGATGATACATCAGATACTTCTTTACAAAATACTATCGATACCCAATGCAATATTTTATCAGCACTTGCAGAAGATGTACAGTGCAGGTATACTTTAAATATCTTTATAAAAATATTTCATATTAATGAGTTTTTATAATTCAATTTTTATTTATTTATTTTTTAGATTTAGCTTAGCCACAGAGAGATTAAAAAGTTTATTGGATCCATTGTTGTGTTCAGAAATTCCTAATGTGATGCACATGCAACATTATTTGTGTTGTACTAAAACGCCTAATGAAAATAAAGAGCAGCCATCTGCAAAAATTCTTTCGACGTATCAGGTTATTATTATATTATTATATCGAGAGATTATTATTATTATTTTATATATTTTTTATAAAATGATTACTAATATATACGTATTGATATTTATATCCTATAGGAATGTCTAATGTTTCAACGTCAATTGAATATCGTTCATGCAGTAAGGCGGCGACTTGAATCATGGAGAGGCTCTTCAAACATGGTAGCTTTATCTTTCGTAGATGCACCTACCGATAAATTGCGTGTTCTTGGAGAAACATTACTCGATATTCTTCTATACACTGTATATGAAATTGGACCTGTTCCTAGCGTATGTAATTTTATTTTTTAAAAACGATGAACTTTGTCAAACAATTTAATTATCTATTCCTTTGTTATTGTTTAGATACCAATGTCTTTGTGCGAAGTTTTTACACCATTTACCTGTGAGGAATTTTTCCATTCAATTTGCGTTGTTACGCCAGCACCACGTTTACAACTTCATGCGGCAACACTTCTTGCTCGTATGGCAGGTCATCAACCTTGGTGGGGAAATTTTTTGTCTAATACTTTAATCAAACTTTATTCATCTACATCTACTCAAATTTTTCCTCAAGATAGGTAAGGTATAAACTGGTCATTAGTTATTGAAATATAATTATATTTATAGATTCATAATATAAAACTGTGATACGAAATATTTGATCTTTTTCAGAGTATTTATTTTATTAACGTTTCTTGGACGTAAATCTTTAATTGCTGGAGGTAATAAATCCTCAGTAATAGATGCAATGGTTCGTACATTAGGCATATTATTGGCTCCATTGTCAATTACTGAGATACTAAATCCTATTCAACTGGATACAACCCTTATTGGTTGGGTTCTCCTATTTCTGTCTGTATGCTTAGATACAACAGCGACTCCGCCGTCCTGTTCTGACGATAATCAGGAGAAAAATAAAGAACAAGGTATATTCTCACAATTGTTAAAATATAAAACTGTATACGTATTTACTTTATATAGTATACAGTATATTACTTTAGATAGTTTCAACTTAATAAAAGTGATTGCACTCCTGACTTTTTTATTTCATTTAAATAGGTACTTTTTCTCGTTGGGAGTTTATTCAAGGAGAGTCCGCAATGCAAAGGAACTATGTAAATGCCACTCGTTCGTCATCTTCTCGTAGTTATCGTAAAAAATTGCAAAAACGTCTTATGCATCGTAAACAACAACTTCAAGAAATGGAACAAGCAAAAAAAGCTTTCCACGCATTTTCACAAGTATGTATATATATATATATGTATATTTTCTTCTGTATATATGGACGCATAAAGTGTATAGTTCTATAAATTTAAATTAATATCTTGTTGCACGTATAGGCTTGGACACCACTTTCTCCTCAGCCTGCTACCATATATAGTAAAATGGAAGCAACATTAAAATCTCAGGAGAGATTTTTCAAAAAAACATTGAAACAACACTCTACTAAACATCTCAAAGATGTTCTTAGTATGAGAAAAAACGAATTGCAACACGTTCCTCGTAGTTCACGAAGTCAATCGCAACCTAGTACAAGGTATGTTATTTTATTTTACTTTGCACAAAGTAAATACTAAAGGATGCTAAAATACGGGTTTTTGATCTATTTTATATTAAATTAATTGCAGTAAAGGAGAGGCGGATTTGGAAATCGAATATATGACCAATCTACCTTATCAAAGTGTTTTACCAGTGGCTCGTGGTCTTGTAGCTCTTATTTTACATAATTCTTCTAATGTGGACATGTTCCTGTTAGCATGTAAGGTAAAGTGAAAGCTTTTTATTATTAAAATTTCTTGTTTCTATTTTTGACTTATAGTATTATAGTATGCAGCAATATAAATTATATACAATTTATATTTAATATATAAAACACACAATCGTAAAAAAATTAATAAGAAACTTCTTATATTAAATTTCAAATTAGTTTTTAAATAATCTTCGATTTTTGTATTACTGCTTAATATTGTACTGTCTCTGTCATTTGAGCATTAAAGCATTTAATTAGTATTTTCATCAAATACTAGAACAGCAGGTTAAGAATTTATTAGGATACAACATGATTAAGTTTATGTTTGTGTGTATAATCTCTCGGTTCATAATATTTTATTAAATCTTATTAAATTTTGACTTGCTTGTTCAATGTATTGCACATGTCAATTACACAATCATTAATGAGCTTTTCCGTTATATGCTTTATAATTAAATTTATGAATTGTCGCACCTAGGTAGTCGCTAGGCTAGTGGTATCCACACGTCCTGCAATTAGTTTGTGCGAACTTATGACCGAAGAACAGCTCTTAAAGTTAGTCAGATTGGCAACGGGTGCATCCGATGCTGCCTGGTCATCACATGCTGTTTCGTGTCTTCTACAGGATTTATTAGAAGGTATAAATATATCGCTTATTTCCATATTTTGGCTGCGTTAAATAATTATTAATATTTGTAATTTTTCTTGTTAATTTATTTCAAAATTTCTTTTTCATTTGTTATATTCATATTCGTATTTAAAATGTATTTTATAGGAGGACGATTATACCCAAGACCCTGCTCTACTCACGAGGGAAGTCCGGCTGAAGATAATTTTGAATCTGTAGATGAAACTCGAACAACAGAGGAAGATTCAGTAGGTCCACCTGGAACTAGTAACTCTACAGTTACTTTAGGTAACGATGAAGGATTTGCTGAAGGTGATGGAGATGAGGATGTTCAAGATAGTATTGTGGTAACAACAGCTTCAGCACCAAAATCTAATGGTTTTCTGCCTTCGCTTTTGGAATCGGATGATAGTGAACTTGAAGATTTCTTAGATGATATATTCGAACGTGGAAAAAATATGTTAAAAAAAGGCAGTACAGTTTCTAAAATATTAACTTCAGCCAGTTCAGGGTACTTTATAATATTCTATCTTTTCTTTTTTATTTTTATTCTCGTCATATATTTATGAGTTTTATTTTAATTTATATAATATATTAATATTGTATTTTTAGCAGTATTTCATTGGCTATGGATGAAAGATTGGAATATGGTGTTGAGATGGGAGTAGAAATTTCTTTAAGAATATTGTCTACTCTTGGCATGTACAATTTACCTCATAGCATAAATTCAACGATACATGTACGTTTATTAATTCTTTTATATATTAAGAAATATTTATTATATGTATATTTTAATGTAATATTTCCTCTGAGACAGGTTCCAACAGAAACAAATCGTTTCTGTCAACAAACTTCAACGCGTACAGATTCTTCTTGGACAGATAGAGGACAAGAAGTTTGGAATTTATCTGATTCTACTCCATCTAGTTTATCTATGCTAACTAGATGCTTTGATAGAATTTTCACAGATTTATACCTACAGGTTAGTTACGAGTATTATCGACAAATATACTCTTATCTTTTTTCTATATGATATTAATAATTAATTTTTTAAACAGAATTCAAGAACAAATTTGGAACTTGTACTTCAGTTATGGTTAACATTGAACTTAGATGCTGCTCCTGAACAATCCAATTCAACCACTCGATTTGATCCATTTTTAACACCTGTAATTCCATTAAGCTCTGCAGCTATTTCAAGTCTCGTATCGGCACTTTCTTGGTAAGTAATTATTTTCTAACTTCTAATAATAAAATACTATATACAAATTTATATACTTTACAGGCATCCAGATGTTTCTTTACGTGCATGGTGTCTTGCTTTACAATGTTTTACCTTAGCAAGTAATCAGCCATTACAAACGAATTGTTCAGAACATGCGAATAATAGACCACTGGCCGAGTTTTACGGTGGTATGGCTAGCTGTATCGTCAAAGAACGTAATATAGGACCTATGCTTCTTAGATTATTATCTGGTAGTGGATTAAATGTAAATACTATGGACAAACAATATATTATGGTAGGTTTTTAGTTGCGGCAAATGAATCATTTGTTACAATTATATAAGAATAAAAACGAAGAGAATTTATATATTAATATATATTTTTTTTCTACACGTTAATTTATGTAATTATTCTTTTTATTAATTTAATAGGCCGGTCCTACAGTATGCCAGGCTCTTCAAGATTTTCTTGTTAGATTAGAAATGAGATGTGATGTAATAACACCTGGCAGTACTTTGGGTAACGTCTTGAAAGACCTTCTGCTATGGATAGTTTATCAACTTGTACAACCGGGCGGTGCTCTTGTTTGCAGAAGAGGCCCTTTAGATGCCCAGTGCAAGCTTATAACCTCGCTTGTTAATCTTAACTTCGATAATACTGATTTAGGAACAGCAATGAGTATATCTGAGTGTGTTGGCATGTTGGTTTCAACATACGTTAGAAGTTCTGGAGGTATTATATTTTATATAATATAATATATATATTTAACATTATACATTATTAAATACTAATAATTATTTAATTTAATTTAGTTGGAGCTCAATGCGGTGGAGCTGTTGATTTGGCTAATCAATCAAGCGGGTTCGGAGGTCTATTTGCTTGTGTACTTGGTGGTGATGCTAAACAAGGTCGTCCAGCATCTTGGGATACTTTAGTCGTTGCACTCATTAAATTAGTGTGTCGATTCATTCAAACGCCACTTCCAAATGTATGTAATTTCTTTCAAATAAGTTAACTTCTTTAAGCATACTCGTACATGTGTGAATTTTTAATAAATTTAGGCTCGATCAGTTCGACCAGATGGTTCATCGGACATGGATTCTGAAATAACTACAAATCTACGGAATAATAGTAATGATCCACAGGTTGAAGTGAATATTTCGCAAACAGATGAAAGTAAAGCTGCTGAACAAACTTCAATTCGTCTTCAACAATCCACGAATAATAAACCTCGGGTACCTTGCGTCGCAGATACTGGTAATTATACATTTTTTTATTTGTATATTGACAAATGTTATTATATTAATGGATTTTATAGATTTATATTGATACAAATAATCTTTATTTTTTTTTTTGTAGTGTTGCAACACGAGCCTACCATGATGCGATTGTTGGGAGCTCTCGGTTATAGTAGTGGTTCTTCTCTAGTTATGCTTTTAGGAGAAAATGCTGGAACAGGAGCAGCTACAGAGCTTGGGGATCCGGCTTCGATATTAGATGCGACTTTTCAACTTTTGACTATTCTTATGAGAAAAGCTAGTAATCCATCTTTTGTCCTTGATCCTCTCTATAGATATTTATCATCATGTAAGTTTTTATATGATATATCTCATGTATGATTAATTTTAGAACAACGTGATCATTTTTTAATTTATTACAGCATGTCCACAAACCGAATTGGATCGTCAGTTTGGTGTTATGCAATTGTCAGAACCACTTTTTTGGTATATTATAAAAGTTTTAGATAATGAAACGTCACTATCGTTATTTACTAGGATGGGTGGTGTAAAAGTACTTTGTGAAAATCTAGTAAAATCGAGTATGAGTAATAATAACAGCTCATCGTCTCCTGGTGTAATTGCGCTAGTAATGGAGCATTTGTCAAATGCAGCAAATGTGACACCTGCGTCTTCTTCAAGTAGCAAGAAAGCTGTTAATACATTAGAATCTTATGAGGATGGTTTATTGAATTTTGCACCATTGGGAACAATACCTTGGCTGAATCCAACTGTACAACCAGCCGATGTTCTTATACAAAGTGTTGCACCTCATAGACGAGCAAGAACAGCCACCTGGTCATATCATTTCTATCCAGACGAAGCATGGCATGATCTTACTATTACTTTACCTTGTGCCATACTTCTAAGAAAAGTGGAACTTCAACCGCATCTTACATCATTAGCAAGTAAGTTGCCAATTAATAATATTAAGAGACACAAGGCTATATAGATTATTGTTATTTATATATATGATGATGATGATTATTATTAAATAATGTTATATTAAAATTTATTTTAAATAGCATGTCCGTCGGCCGTGGCTCTTGAAATTTCAAGAGAAAGCAACAGCCCTTTGATACCTGTTTGTCCTCCAATGCCTACAGCAGGCTTAACATTCATACGCCTGACTTTGTCACAACCAGAAGTAGCAACTGCTGTTCTTATAAGATTATACAAACCACGTGATTCTACTAATATTAATTTAAGTCAAATAAAGCTATTAGGCACAACAGCATTCGGTGAAATTAAAACGAATCATGATTCCGTGGATGAAGAACAACTTACAAAAACAAGGTAAATATTTTTAACCTTGCCACATAATAAAGCTTTTTTAACGTACGTTAATATTTGGATGCATTACGATCTATCATGACTATAAAAAAAAAAAGGAAAAATAAAACTAAATAAACATTTTGTAATACTCTCTAGCTTGGGATGGTTGCGATTGTTACATCAGTGTTTATCCGTAAGCACTCCAAACAGTGAACTGGTGGCTGAAGTACTTAATTCTGCAGCTTCGGTTCAAGGTCTTGTCGAGGCATGTTGCAATCTTCTATTACTCCCAGCACCATCTTTATTTACTCCCGACTTGGAAAGGGTTCTATTACAGCTAGGCTTACACTCTCGAGAGCTTGGACTTCGTCTTATTAATCTTTTACTCAACAACAGGTCTACTCCTTTCTATCAAGGTACTTTTTAATGGGTTGGATATATTCTTTAGTTTTCACGATCAAAATACTTGTGTATTTCAATATATAATTAAAATAATTACGCTATACTAAACGTTCACTCTAAAAATCTACAGGCACTGCAGCAACACAAGAAACATCAGCTATTCAGTTAGTCGTTGAATTACTTCAACAACTTTGTTCTATCCAAGATTCCAGTACTGAAGCTCGCATGTCAGCAGTCCTCTCTTGGCTTCAGACAACTGCTAGAGTATCTCATTCATATACTAGCTGTAATCCTAATCCTAGTACTTCACCAACAGTATACATCCATTGTGTATCATCAATAATTTGGAAGGCACATCAGCAACAAAATCTTAATTATGATTTGCAAGCTCTTTTAACTGATGATCTTTTTAAGTAAGTCAATATACTTATAAAATTTGTTTTATATTATTAAACTAAAATAATATTATAAAAGTATTAAATTATAACGTTACATATATTTTGTAGTGCTTTATATAAATGGACCTTAACACTTGGAACTAATTCAGCTTTGAAACAATCAATTGATTCTACTCTTTGCGCGTTCTGTTACGTGAGACCATCTTTATTTCCATTACTTTTACAAAGAGTACGAATACTGATTCCAAATTTGGCAACAGATCATTCTGCATCTATATCCGATGATCGTAAAGAAAGTAAGAGAAGAACGGATAGTAGAAACAGTGAAATTGATACTGAAGAATGGTATTGCCGATTCGTACTACCAGAATATAAACGCTTGGATTTAACAGAGGGACAATTATTGACTGTAGCTGCAACTGCACGATCACCACCTGGTATTCAACAATTAATCGATTCTGGATTACCTGCATTACTCACTACATCAATTATCGATTTCTGTAATTCGGAGAAATCAAAGCAATCCCAAAATAAGACATTAATGGAACAAAGTTATCAGAATAATTCTTCAGGAAATTCAAGCATAACGGATAATGATAAAACTACAGAAACTTCTTGTTCTTCGAATAATCATGCAGGTGGTGGTTTGAGCATGACGGATCCAGAAAGTATAGCGATGGTGTTAGAGTTCTTAACGCTCGTTTGTTCAGAAGGTAGAATGCGCGATTGGCTTGGAACGGAAGGTCGTGGATTTTGGTTGCCTTTATTATCTCTTCTCAGTAATCGTCCTATTGAAAATCCATCTGTGTCTTCTATGAGATGTTCCAAAACGAATGTTTCTTATGCATCTTTGGAAAGTGCTATGATCAAATTCCTTTCAAGATGTTGTTGGTGTCATCGTGCAAATCAAAAGTTACTTGCTGAACTTCTTATGGATGTTATCTCACAACAACGAACAACGTCCAATTTACGTTACCTACACGGTATTTCTGGCTTTACAAGAAGATTAATTTTGCAATTACTTTTGGAGGGTGAAAAAGTATTGGTATCTGTATCTTCTGAGGCGCCTATGAAAGCTTCCAATAATGCGGCAAATCAAAATACGCCATCGATGCCTCCACATCCAGCTTATCCTCTTGGACATTATCATCAATTGCTTTATATGTCTACGCAATCAACGGTAGCAGATATACTTCAACAAGTATCCGGCACTTGGCTTTTATTATTACTACCAAACACTTATAAAGGAAATGAAGCTAGCACAAGTGGAGCTAATCGTTTTCAAAAATTATGGGAATCAGGAATGGCATTAGTGGTTGATACTCTAAGCGTAGCTGCAGGAAATACAGCAAAAGATAAAAGAGCAAAAGAAGCATCCAACAGATCACAAGCTCGTGGACCTGTAATACGAAAGTCACGTTTAACTACTGACTCTGCAACAACTACAACAACTAAACCAACAAATAATACTGCTCAGACTAATTCGACGAATACCGCAAATCAACAGTATTTGATACATTCGTCACGTCCGAATACACCTCTTCCACCACAATTAACTATTGCTCAGCTTCTTGCAATCGCTGAAGATAGTGGAATATCCGAGCCTTGTTTACATCTAATATTAAAGCAACGTAACAAAGATTCAAAAGAAGATGTAACAAAACAAAGTGACAGCGAGTTATTAAATTATAGGAGTATAGAAAGTTCTTTGGATATATTTAGTACAGGTGGTGGTTTGGCAGTATTAGCTTGTCATCTTCCATTGGTCTATCCAGATCCTGGTAGGCCTTTACCATTTACAGAAAAATCACCATCTCCAGAAGAAACTGATGCAGATTGGGTTAAATTTCCACCTTCGGATGAGATTTATGCTGATTTGGAAGAAGATACAACTACATGTTCGCCAAGAACAGTATCTCCAGCTCCTTACGTACCACCACATTCTCTCGCTGCATTTGGTTTATTTTTAAGATTACCAGGATATGCAGAAGTATTGTTGAGAGATCGAAAAAGAGCGCAGTGTCTATTACGACTTGCTTTAGGTGTTTCGGACGACGGTGAAGGTGGTGATGTCTTAACGTCACCGCTAGCTGCTTCCTTACCCACTTTACCATTCCAAGTCTTAAAACAATTACTTGATGCTACGCCTCCGACCACGGATGATGGCTTACTTTTAAGAAGAACTACAATCGACGTAGGAGCTATGCTTCTTTTGTTAAATTGTTTGGCCATATTCACTCATCAAACTGGCCATAATGATGGTTTGGAACAAAAATTAGGCCAAACAGGAGGTCGTAGCGATGATAATTCGCATTTGTATTGGGCTAAGGGTACTGGATTTGGTACGGGTTCGACTCAACAGTCATGGAATGTGGAACAAGCTTTGTTAAGACAAAGATCTGAAGAAGAACACGTTACTGTTCTGGTTCAAGTTTTAGCAAGTTATATTGGTTCTGGAAGTCAACCTCAAAGAGAATTACCAGCAACATTCCCGGATCTATTGGCACGATCTTGTTTACTTCCAGCGTTGTCTTCGTATCTACGAAATGATTCCGTTTTAGATGTGGCAAGACACATTCCCCTATATCGTGCAGTTTTACAACTTTTAAGAGCTATGGCTTTATCCACTCAATTAGCTCCTCTTTTGTTACCAAGAGCTTCAAGATTGGGCGAACAATCTATCGTATCTTTATTATCTAATATGAGAGTTTGCGTAGATACCTATGTGCACAAAATTAATCGAACAAGAGGTAACAAATCCAAAGGCGTACCCAAATATCCCGATGATACGGAACAAGACGAGGGTTTGGCTACTTTAATTCCAGATATTCAGGAAAGTGCCATTATAGTGCAAAATGCTACAGCAAGATTAGCGAGTATCGGTGATGATTTACCTGGACCAAGTCCCACGGCTCCGGAATTACCATTGCGTTCAGTTGAACAACGTTATTTAGAAGTTATGAAAAACTTACGATTCGATACGTATGAAATGATAACAGAAAACACAGATGGGGGTGGATATAAATTTGCTGTATCTTATCATTTTGAATCTAATATGAGAGCGTCAGGCGAAAGAAGTCATCCAACAAGGATGAAGCGTTTAGCCCAAGAAGCTGTCACTTTATCTACTGCATTACCTCTTTCATATAGTAGCAGTGTTTTTGTTAGATGTGACGCCGATAGATTGGATGTTATGAAGGTGCTTATAACGGGACCGGCGGAGACACCCTATGCCAATGGATGTTTCGAATTTGATGTCTATTTTCCTCCCGATTATCCAAATAGTCCTATGCTAATAAATCTAGAAACAACTGGTCGCCATACTGTGCGCTTTAATCCTAATTTATATAACGATGGTAAAGTGTGCCTCAGTGTGCTTAATACATGGCATGGACGACCAGAAGAAAAATGGAATGCACACACAAGTAGCTTTCTTCAGGTAATTGTTTCTATCAATCGTAATTCTTAATGAAATCAATTGTAACGTTTGTTGCTTAAATTTAATTTTCTTATACTCAGGTTTTAGTATCTATACAGTCGCTTATTCTGGTATCCGAACCTTATTTTAACGAGCCTGGGTATGAAAGATCACGAGGTACATCGAATGGAGCCCAATCTAGTCAAGAGTATAATGCGAATATTTGCCAAGCTACAGCTAAGTGGGCAATGCTCGATCAAATTCGCAATCCATGCCCTTGCTTCAAAGAGGTACGAACTTATTACGTTATCTTATTTTTCGTATGTTTTTATTTAAATATAAATTATATTATATTGAAATAATTTTGAATCTAATATTTATTCCCCTATTAATATATCAAAGGTTATACACACTCATTTTTGGATAAAAAGACACGAAATCGTAGCGCAACTAGAAGGTTGGATAAGGGATATGGAATTACGTGGATCGGATCGTCGATTTGGTCCTGCTATTTCCTTAAATGCTTTGGCCTTAAGGGTAAGTTGTTCATATTATATTTTGTATATATTGATTCTCTGGAGTTCAAATATTTTCCATGACTATAACACAAATTAATGTAGAATGTAACAACAAACAAAATATCAACCTGTACATATATCTTTATATATATAAATCTCGTGTTACGTTGTTTGTCCGTGATGAACTCCTAAACTACCGAACCGATTTTAATCAAATTTTGCACACTGTGTGCAGTTTGATCTAACTTGATATATTGGATAGTTTTTATCTCAATTTAAAGTCGCAATATTTTTGTATTGCAAATTATTTGTTGATTATATGACAAAGAGTTATAATTATCTGTTAGTTCCATAAGATTCTAATAGATAGCGGTGTAAGGTAATTTATCGTCTGGATTGAGTAAGTATCCAATAGATGGCTGTAGCTAAGGTATAGGTTAAATTATGGGTGCGTTCCACTAAGCGCTCACAACGATCAAAATGCTCCTTTAGGGTGCGTTCCACTAAGCGCTCACAACGATCAAAATGCTCCTTTAGTCGTTCCACATAACGACCGCGGTCGTTGTGGTCGCGGCGAAAACGTCACTCATGACGTCATTACTAACGCTCACGCGAAGCCCACAACGACCCATCTGAAAACGTGGGTCGTAGTGAGCGTTGAGAAAATTAGCGGTTTTTTCGAAACTGACAACAATAAAAATGGCGACCGTGAAACTGACATGAAGGATTACAGATTAAATCTTAACCTCTTTAATCTTTTACTTTCTTTTCACTACCTCGCCATTTGTATTATTACCTCCACGCTCAAAACGCACCATAGTCCATTCCACTTGAATTTACGACAGTAACGCTCGTAGGTAAGTGGAACGGGAGAAACTGTGGTCGTGAGCGTGATCGTTGTGAGCGCTTAGTGGAACGCACCCTATATTGTAGTAAACTATTCAATACAATGAAATTATTATTGTTTTCTCAATTTTTGGTACTTTATTGTTTCATTTATAAAACCTTTTAATTAAATTAAATACGTGTAAATATTATTTGCTTGATTCTCATTTTATTAATTCAATTTTATTTTAAAATTTTAAATTTATTATTTTAAGTAAAATGCCACCAAAAAAATCTAATCTAAGAATCTAATAAAAGAAATCGCAATAAGAAGAAGAGGTCAAAGAATCAGGACAGCAAAGAGTCTTGCACAAGGATCTCAAGAACAGCGGGACGAACGTTTGCAACAGAATAATACGAGAATAAAAGCGTGGCGTAAACAACATATAGCTATAGCACGAAAACAAGAACGACAGAGACAGCGGATCAGGCGCTCATTAACACGTGCATGCATCATCTGTTCGTCTTGCGTTCTATCTAAAACTCTACATTTTATATTGATTTGTGCTTAATATTACCTTTACGAAAATTGTTATCAATCGTTTTCAAATTTTGATTTTAAGTTCAAATCTCAATCCCGTGGATTTTTATACCGGCTATAACGTTTTCGTCTTTATTCATAAATAATAATTTCACTGTATTGAATAGTTTACTATAATATGAATTAACGTATACTTTAGCCACAGCAACGCGTGGCCGGGTCTGCTAGTGTGTATATATATATATATATATATATATATATATATAAATAAAAATTAACAATGAATGAAAAATACATTATAGAATATTAAAGATATTTATTTATTTTTTTTACAGAGGCATTATAGATTATTAAGAGAAGAGTTGAACAAACTGCCAACACCGGAAGGTTTAGAAGATTTGATCGAACCGCTTCCTTCTCCGGGCTCACCTATTGAATTATCTGGGACTCCGGGTACACCCAGTACACCACCTTCGTCAGTAGGTCCTGCTACCACACTGACTACATCAATAAGTAATACTACTATCGTCCCCATTAGCAACACCAGTGCCAGCAACCATGTACATCATGATATCGATACGGATGTTGAAATGGAGAAGATGGTTTCAAAAGTGTGTGAATAGCTAAAGGATGTTAATAGACATTGTTGGACATTTTGAAAAGTCTATTGTTTGTGTTATGGTGAACAAATAACTTGACTGATCGAAATTGCGAAGATGTCTTGCTAAGTGAATTCGATTACTGGCAAATTCATTGACAGTCGACAGTGATTTTACTTTGAGAGGTAATAAATAAATATCTTTTTGCGATTGTGAACAGATGACGATGGCTAAAAAAAATGATGACGATGAAAGGAAATTAGTGTTTGAAATAGGATTAAAAAAGAAAAAAAAAATGATAAAAAAAAAAGATAAAAAAAAAGAAAAAACCGTAGAAAGATGGGATGGATACAGAACGAGGGAAAGAGAATATGGGAATGAACAAAATTGTATGAGAGAGCAACGGAGAGAAAGCGAGTGTGCGTGCGCGGGAGAGAAAGAGAGAGAGAGAGAGAGAGAGAGAAAAGAGAGAGAGAAAAGAGAGAGAGAAAAGAGAGAGAGAAAAGAGAGAGAGCATAAACGAGAGTATGTTTGTAGTTGCTTGCATACAAAAAAGCGTAAAGAGAAAATGTAATGATCGAAAATTGTGTGCGAGTGTAATACAAAAAAAAAACTCTTGTGTGTAGTAGATACTTTTTATGGCTGCTGCTATATTATATGTACTATGCATTCTACTACTTCATACTATTTGTAAGTACCAGCTCTTACTCAAATATTTATTATACATGTTCCTCGTTTATGTAGCCGATATCCCTGCGTGCAATGCGATCGAAATGATGAAATAATAACATTTAGTTAAAGCAAAAAAACAAGACGACTTAGATAAAACTGGTTTAAAGTATTGAAAGATAATCTTCGCGCTTCGAGGAACGATCTGTAATACAATGAGTCATACTACGGAGTAAAAAAAAATTTGACATCTTCTAAATAAAGACCACCATTTGTAACCGTATTAGCTACTTAAACACACAATAATTTCGTATGAAAATTGACACCATATAAAAGAATAAAAAAAAAAATTACTTTGTTTCGAGTTGGTCTCTAATTCGTCTCTACCTACAAGCTTTATTTTATTGTTGTTACTATTAAACACGAATATATATATTTATATATATATGCATACATATGTATATGCATATGTGTACAGATACAATTGCATCGCGAATTTAACGTTGAGAACGATTAATTACATTTGTATTGTGAGTAGAAACGATGTAAGAGACACGATATGAAATGTAGTTGGAATTTATGTGTGCCTGACAGAACATTCTCATATCGAGGTTATATAATTTTATTGTATTCGTTCTTTTTTTTTGCCCATTTTGTTTTATTTCTTGGTTTCTTTTTTATTTTTTTTTTTTTTATTATTTACTTTCTCTAAAATAGAAATTAGTTTGATGCGTGTTATTTGAGAGTTTTCGAAAATTTAACAAATATTTCCTTTATGAATTTAACAGTAACAATTATAACAGCATTTTATCACGCGTTCGCGTTTTTAAAAATAATTATAGCGTGTAAAAAGAAATGAATTTTTTTGAGAATGTACTTTTTTACATAATGTGTTTTTTTTTCCATTAAAATATATCTTCAATATTAATATGCAGTTAGGGAGACACTTCGGTCGTACTTATTTATTACGCCATTTTGTCTTCTATTAAAACAAATTACTTGGAATCCGACTTGTTTGTAATATATTGCATTTGATATACATACACACTCAACACATACAATACGTATATTATATA
>NW_014569761.1:59106-61518 GCF_001313835.1 Polistes canadensis | reverse complement strand
AAAAAAAAAAAAAAAAAAAGAAAAAAATAAGCATAGACCTGTCATTATGAAATATCAACGATCGTGTACAGTAAATAATATAATTGCCATAATCATAACAATACACCATACGATTAAATGTTTGTAATTCTAAAATAACTGAGATGATGTTCCATTGTAATATTTAAGTCCTGAATGGATTCCTATGCAATAGATCGATTAATTAAAATATTAAAGTAAAATGTATGCAACGAGGGATGGGGGCGTGGGCGTGTCTCAATAGTTCTTTATAATAAACGATTATTACACATCATCGTAGAAGAAAATTTCTATTAACAACGTATTTCATATTAATTGTTGACGATCATTTAATTATGTATCTGTTTAATATTTTCTTTTTTTTTTGTTATGTGCAATCAATCGAACATTTTTTTAAAGTAACTGTTTGCTTATAATTCTATAAGTTAAAAACGTATCGTGCTTGGTAATAATAAAATTAAAAACAAAAGAAAACATAGAGTTGCTATTTAAAAAAAAAGCTTATTAAAAAGAAAAACGCAAACTTTCATTTGATGAGAACGTACATAAATTTTGATAAGTTTTATTAATTTGGATCTCATATCTATCTCGAATGTATAACAATGAAAGTGTAATAATATTCATACATTTGATTTGATTAATTTTATTTAACAATCGTTTTTCTGACAATGAGTCAAAGATTAAACATAGATAAAACATAATTTTCTAATAAATATATATGATGCGTATAGGGCTAAAATAATATTCAAATTATTCGATTATCGATATCAATCTGAATTCAGCACCACCTGGCGTTTAATGTTGGAATTAACTTTAGCGACAGCGCCCCTGGCTATAGGCAACTTTCGTACATGCGTGTAGGATAAGTTACGAACTATAACAATGTGATCTCTTACCCCTAATGATAGGCTATGTTCCTTACATATAGATATAGTCAATCTTTGTGCATACAAGCTTGATTGATCATTAAACTCTATAATATCATATGTCCACAATAAAAAATTTAAAAAGAAAAACAAGAATACTTTTAGTAAAAATAATTCGAATTAATAAGACTCTTCACAAGATATGATCGAATTTAATATACTTTTTGTTGAAAAATATTTAAAAATGTTTTTGTAACCTTCCATTAAATATTAAATATCAATTGAATTTTTATCTACATAGCTTGTTATATCGAGAAATTTATTTTATTATCTTTCTGTATAAATCATTTGTTATATTAAAGCTATCTACAAAAGATAAAGAAACAAAAACCCGATCGATCGAGGAAAGAAAAGAAATGAAAGAAAATTTCAATCAAATTCATAAATCAAAGGTCCGATTTGTTCTTTGGAGATTAAATGTCAGAGATAATAAATTGTACTAACACAAAAAAAAAGCGATTAATATGTTTTTCGATTTTATTTATTGATAGAAGATACGTAGGATAGAAAATAGGAAAATATAAATTTGATATTCGCGAAAAGGAATAGCGCTGCGAGTGGTTTTCGCATGAAACATTCTGATTGTACGAAAGGGGTGGTTGTAAGGGTGTTAGTAGGGTGGAAAAAGAGGGTGTCTCTTTCGTGGGAGAAGGGAGGTTACGTTTCAGTGCGCGTTCGACCGTTCTCTCTACGACTTGTGTCATCGGTGAATGCATGGTTAAAAACGCTCGGAAAGGATAGGCGGGAACAACGCGAGCTTCGAGTTATTTTTTTTTGCGCGAGACATGATTTTAAATAATGTTTAATTGATCGATCGCATTCGCGATATGATCGAAAGAAAGTAATCCGAAATAGTAGGAAGTCAGTTATTCGAGAATCATGAAACGAACGATGTCTCCTTTATTTTCCCCCCTCTTGCTATTTTTCTTCCTCGTTACAGCAGTTCTCGTAGTAGGTAAGTTTTTATTGATATTTACATATATATATGGAATTTATTTATATATATATATATATATATACATGGAAGAGAGATATAATTTAATATATTTTCTCACATTTATATTGGGTTTCAAGTTGAACGGGTTAAAATTTCGTAAGGTCAATCAAAGACATATTCAATAATGTTGTTAACACCATCAACGTCTATATACCTTACTGTATTCTATCTCTCTCTATCTCTCTCTTTCACATACATTCTCTTTGTCACATACCTATGGACAACTAGCAGTTATTTGCGGAAATTGAATCGTATACTAAGGTAGTAGGAAGAAGCACAGATGTCACGGTCAGTTAGGATATCTTAGGGTAGGCCGCCAATCGAGCAATTTTTTTTCGTTCACGAGGTTAAAGTCGAACGACTTATATCGAATCGAATATATATATATATATATATATATATATATTAATATTCCCTTATATCGATCTAAAACCATTAAATGCATTTCAATACCGTTCTCCGTTTACGACG
>NW_014569761.1:38182-58171 GCF_001313835.1 Polistes canadensis | reverse complement strand
AGAGAGAGAGAGAGAGAGAGAGAGAGAGAGAGAGAGAGAGAGAGAGAGAGAGAGAGAAGAGTGAAAAGGAGAAAGTATAAAGATGAAATGAAAGAGTTTATTTCAAGGACCACGTCGACCCACTCGATTCTTTCAGAGGTCATGAGATCGATATTAAGCCACTGCCCATAAATACAGAGGTTCCTTTACTAAAGCAGGCCAACTCCGATTTTTTCTTTCGTATTCGAATCTGACCTAATTTTTGTATTCCATATTTTTATTTGTTTTTTTTTGTTTTTTAAAGCTAAAAAAATTGAATCTGTCGATATTTTTCGTTTAATCGTTTCTACGTATTTTTCATTTCTTTTCTGATTTGTATTTTTTTTTTTTTTTTAAACTTATCGATAAGAATTTAGGAGATATTAAATATCACAGAAAAATATGATTGTATATATAAAATATCTAAGAAAAAAAAATAAATAAAATGGAATTTAACAAACGTCCGTCGATTTGTCCGTAACATTGTCAAGTAACGTGTACAAAAGTAGAAAAAACAGAATTGCCAAGAGAAAAATAAGTATATTATTAAGCATGAGAACGAAACCCTACGATGTTGTGTGTTCACTATTCGATGCGTGGGTATAGACGTTTTATTTCTCTTATTAGTCAAGTATAGTTACAAAGAAAAGTAGTATCTACTACTGTTACTACTAATACTACTAATGTAAAAATATCTATATTTTTTTTTCCTTCGATCACGTACATTAAAAGAAACCGATGAGTTTTCTAAAGGCAAAAGAAATACCGATATTATGAAAGTAACCACCTCCTCGTATAACGTGTAACATCTGTTGGAAAAGATCCAAGTTTTTGTTGGAAGGAATAATACCGTAATTTGGTTTTTTTTTTTAAAGATCATTTTTATTCATTAGCAAAATTCTTTTTCTACTTAATCGTATTTTATTTATTATATTGGATCGATTATAATAAATATAACGAGTTAATAATGAAAAACTATTCTACTATTCTAAATTATTATAAAATATCATATTTATGAATAAAATGTTTATTATATCAAGTATATTAAAAAGTTTTCTATAATAATGATATCTCAAGCTTTAACACGTATACAGAATTTTACAGTAAAATCCCTTTTTCTTTTTAACAATATTAAAGTTCAGAATATCTGATCGTGACAAAACAGAACAAATCATTTCAAACCATATTCGAAAACTTGAACGGGTTTATGAAGATTTTCTTTTAATTAGCAAACTAACATATAACTTTGATAACTACGCGGAACTTATTTATGAATCAACGCAATTGTCATAAAAAAACAACAACAAATGGTAATAAATAAGAATTACGATGTGATAAAATAACGTATTTATAAATATATTCGCATTTTATTGTAATCAATTTTAAACTAAAGATGAGACAATTATTTATGAATCAACCCAATACATCTTATTGCCTTTTAGCGAGCTTAACGAGAAACGTGAAATTATGTTTTCAAAGCAATTAGGGATCAAAAGATGAATCTTGTCAGTTTTGCTTTCGAAGAGAGAGAAATAGAGGAAGAAAGAAACATGATGGTGAGTCTAGGAACGAGGTGAGGAGGACTACGACATAGGTGGAAAAGCGTTGTTATCGATCGAGCTGATAAGCAAGTCAGGTGCATATATCGCGAGGGAGTACTTGGACCTGGCTCACTGACACGAGTTAAAATAGATATGTTAGCGTGAAAGACCGAAATTGGAGAATGTCAAGATTCATGTATACATGAAATTTCTGCAGAAATCAAATACGTCAGTGAAAGAACGAATATTTCAATATATTCTTATACATTAATATTTCGGACCATGTGTATCTTGACATTCACCAATTTCGGTCTTTCATAGTAATAGATTTATAATATTTACTGCGACTATAATTGGGCAAGGTGAATTATGTATCCAAGGTAGTGTTCAAGAAATCGTTTAATTTTCTCTCAGAATATTTATTATATCTAACGAATGATTTTCTAGAAATTATTCAAAATTGATTGATTTGTAATTTATCATTAGTAAGAGAGAGAGAGAGAGAGAGAGAGAGAGAGAGAGAGATACGACAGTATATATAAAATATTTATTATAGTTATAATTTAACAAGATTAATGATATGCTTATCATAGTGTTCAAGTTTTGGATGGTATTGTGATTCTCTCTCAAGGGAACTATGATATCCTTTGAATGATTTTCTAATCTTTTTATAATATTATTATATTAAAAAACGAGAGATGTTACGAGTATACTCGTCTAACACAAATTACATGCTACGTGTATAACATTAAAATTGAATGATAACAAAATAAAATTAGATATTTTTGGATGAGAATTATTATCAACGAGTAACTCGTCAAATGTATATTTTCGTTTATTATTAAATATTTAACAAAAAAAATCATTTTTAAAATTAACAAATAATCGTTAAAATTTGTCCAATCAATTTTTCTTTCTTTAAATAACAATTGAACGATCGAAAATTTGTTATATACAAAGTTTAGATTTTTAATTTTTTTATCATTAGGAAGATGAGATAATAGATAAAACATCGAAACTCTCGTTTATATGTTAATATTAACGGTGAAAATCGATAAAAGAGATAAAATGAAAAGGATTCGTTTGAAAAGGACGACGATGAAAGTGCAGATATAATTGGAAATAGCAAGTGGCCAAGATTTCTTTAAAGGACGAATAATAAATGAATGAGAAATAAAATGGAGAAAAATAGAAGTAGAGATTGAAAAGGGGACGTATGTACGTGATAGAAACTAATTTTCCTCGAGAAACTTTATCTTATTTTTTTCTTTTTTTCTTTTTTTTTTTACATTTGATTAGCATCGCTCGAACGCTCGAAATCTTTTTATCGAAAAAAAAGAGAAAAAGAAAAAGAAAAAAAAAAGAAACAAAGAAAAAGAAAAGTCTCGTTAAATTTTTATTCTCACTATCGATTCTCCGTTTCTATCTCCGGTTTTAATCTTCGTAAAATGTCGTAGTAATCTCTCGAACTAAATGGATTTCTATTATCATCTTCGATTAATCGCTCTTCTTCTTCTTCTTTTTCTTTTTCTAATTTTTTTAATTATATCACGTATTTTTTCTAGACGGTATTATTACAGATAAAGGGAAAGAGAGAAATAGGGTGTGTGAGACTGAAATACGAGAATAAAAGAATTTCTTCTTTTAAAATTGTTGTGATACCAAATTTCAATTTAATTGACTGACAGTAGGTTCTCATATTACAAATAGTTGCGTTAACCCTTTTATATTATATCATTCCAAGAAATTTCTCACATTTTCTTAATATGTTTTTTCATGGATTATAATATACTTTTAAATGTTATTTTATTAACAATGAGTTAGATAAAATTCATACTACATGATAATAAAAAATAAAAGAGTAAAATGGATCATGCGTATTATAACTAAAAGTCAAATAACGTATAACGTACGTATGTTTATTTAAATTTACTATATTACAAGATAAAGAAATTTTTGCAATAATTTAATCTATCTAAATATTTTCGTTAACATTAAAATAAATTTGAAATAATCGTTTCTTTTGTTTGCCTTTTTGTCTTTTTTTTGCATCGATTGAGAAAGCTCGGAAAAAGCTCGGAAAAAGCTCGGACGATGTTCGTCGTACGTGAAGCGCCTACGTTCTATTATTGATCGACATTTTCTACTATACAGAGAATAAAGTTTCTTTAAATTAAAAGTTATATTATATAATATATTGCATTGAAACGTATTCAAATTAAAAGTATATACTTATCATTATTTTTCTTTTTTCTTTTTCCTTTTCTTAATAGTCAACGCCAAAGCCGAGTTAGAATCTAACGTGGATAATACCTCGGTGAGTTAATTATTAATAATAACGTTGCAACGTTTCTTAAAACAATTATCCATCTATTCGATAATAAAATCCTACCGTGTTAATTTTTATTAAAAGCGAAATAAATGATATAATTTCGTAATTAGATAACATTTAAAAATCTAAAGGATGATTTATATTCGTCGATTAATATATTTAATATTAAACTATTCTATTATATAAAAATTTGGGAAACGTTGTATCGGTGAAAAAAAATATCAGATTAGTATTATAATATTTTGTTGTCATTCGTAACGTATGTTATAGATTATAATAACGCATAAAACCGGTGAGATCAATTCTACGAACGATTCGTTGAAACACGTGAGAGTTTTTGAGGAAGAGGAAGAAGAAGAGGAGGAGGAGGAGGAGGAAGAGGAGGAGGGGGAGGAGGAGAATGACGAGGATGAGGAAGATGAAGGTGAGGGTGGTAACAGAGACGAAGAAGAAAACGAACAGAGGGGTGAAAAATATGTTTCGGAAGAGAACGAGGAAGAGGAAGATGGTAAAGAAGAATACGAGGGTGAGGAAAGAAACGAATACGAGGACGAATTAAAAGCCTTGGCAGAGTCTCACGAAGCTATGTCGAAAGATGAAACGAAAGATGAGACTAGAGATGATATCGTTCAATCTAATACGAATAATTCGTCCGCTGGGAAAAATTTTGAGTCGCATGAAAATGTTCTTGAAAATAAATCGGAGGAAGATGTTGCTTTCAATGAAGCTATTAGCGACGAATTGCCTAAGAAACACGAAGATAAAGAGGTTGGTTCGTTTGAACAAATGAACAAAAATATTTTAACATTATTTGATAAAACATAATAATATTTTGTTTCGAGTTTTATCTCTAGTTTTTACTATTTTATTTTATTTTTTGTATTATCTATTTAATTATCTAGTTCATTCGTTATAGAGGTTGGTTCCTCTAAAATAAAAAAAGAATTAAATGAAAACATTACTATATACAAATAATTCTTTATCTATTTTTTACTATTTCATTTTATTTTATTGTTTATATTATCGTTTTAATTATCTAGTTTAGTCGTTATTCATTTTATCATTTTATTCTTTCTTGTCAATTAGTAATATATCGTATTCCTTGTAATGCTGATAGGTAAATAATATATTATCACATTATTATTATAAAAAATTTGTTTCGTTATTTTTTTTTTCTTTCTTAGGTAGCAGATTTAATAAAATATAAAAAAGAAAAGGGCTTGAGGCAAATAGAGGAAGAAGAAGGTATTAGAAAAAAAAAGAAAAAGCGAGTACCCACCGTGAAAAAAGAATTGAGTACACAAAAAGAAATCATTCTTCCTGGTAACGAGACTCAAGTTCCGAAAAGTTTCGTACCATCCGAAGAAACTTTTAATGATTTGAACGAAGAAACTGATCATGTAAAAAGAGAAGATTCACGAAAAATTGAGGTGGGAAATAAAGTTGAATTTTTTCGAGTATTATTATCCTACACATTCAAATACAATTGTTCTAAGATTTGTTACAACTGTAATTCGTGATTTGTTCAATTAATTCGATATCTTTTAACATTTCATTATTTTTTTAATAGTCGTTCTAATTATCATACATTAAAATTTTTTTCGTTAGAAAATATATAAACTATATAAATTTCATATTGTAATAATTTATCTAGTAAAAAATAAATACCTCGTACAGATTGAAATTTATTTTTCAGCTTGTATAAAAATAAAAATGTAAGATTCATGATTTAACGGTTTACGAATTTAAAAAATTTCAGAACTGCTATGTTAGCTTATTTATTTATGAAACTTGATTTAAAATATTTTATTAAACAACTTGTTTTTTTATATCGGAAAATTGATATCGGTGCTCTGATGCTATAATTAATTAAAAAATTCTTGTTTATTCGTTAAAAGCGAGCAAAGGATAAAAGAACGTCACCCATCAAGGACATTGATAGAAATGACGTACGCGTCAATATATCCGACGATATTCAAGAATTGTTTAATAAATGGCTTGAAAATTTAGTGAAAAATGTGACTAAAGTATTACGAACCGTTTCAAAGGATAAAGAAAAATTGCACGAAACAAAGGTAAGAATCGTTAGCTAGATTTTTTATTCGTTTTTCGAATAAAATTCTATCAATCTTGAAATTAAATTAATCAAGTATTATTTATCATTAGGATCAAGAAGAGAAAATAGGTAAATTTTTATTAAAACTTGATGCAGATTTACCTGGACTTTTGGAACGATATTATAAAAAACAAAATCTCATACGTAAGTCAAAAATAAATATAAATAATAATTATTGAATTTATTTTTATACTTTAATCTTAAATAAAATCAAAATATATATCTAGAACAATAAATTAGAACAATTTGTTTAAATAACTTTCTATTACAATTTATATACAACTTTTACACTTGAGACACTTTAAAAAAAAAAAAAGGAGGGAATAAATAACGATAATTATGAATTGTAACCAATTGTATATAGACTCCCATTTGATAGTAGATTAAAAAATAGAAAAATGATATTACCCAATTTTAGTGGACGAAAGTGCATATATGCATTACTTAAAGAATATGAATAATATCGAGAAAAGAAATGACGATGGATTATCAACTACCTTTGCTACGATTAACGAGGTATTACAGGATGATTCGCAAAAGGAACATAAGAAAACTAAGAAAAAGAAGAAGAAGAAGAAGAAGAAGAAGATGAAGAAGAAGAAAAAGTTACAAGATCATGAATCTACAACAACCATAACGACAACGACTACGGAAATAATAACACCACCACCACCACCACCACCACCACCACCATCAACGATAACATCTCATCCAACAAAGACGTCAGCTAAATGGCAATTATTATCGGATAAATTATCTGTACCAAATTGGGAAGATAAAGTTCAGGTTGAATCAAACGACATAGCAAAGATTCGTTATTCAGCCAATTCGAAACCAAGAACGATTAATGATCGACGATATATCGATGAACCGAATAATTTAAAGGAATTAAATACGGATAGACGAAAATATTTGTTATCTTTGCAAAAGGGACAGAAATTATCAATAAAACCGAATTATTATACGTTAGATAAAAACAATCCTAATCGTAACGGATTCGACACGCAAGTAGAACGTTTAAGAGATTACGAAAAACCCGAACGAGTCCTTCAATCTTTTAGATTCGGTCAGATAATTTTACCACCGCGTGATTTCGCTCAGGAAAAAGGTCAGGAAGATTATCAGGACGATGATAATGGACGATGGGAGGAAGAGTTTGCACGCGTGAGAGATAACAAACCACCTAATAAGAATTATCCAATCAGTAGAAGTTGGCCGGATGCATCTTCGAAGTATAATAATCTTCCTTGGAAAATGGACGGATGGGATGGACGGGATGAACGTACTATGTCATCGCGTTTACCTAACGAATGGCCTTGGAGACAATCCCAATACGATAATAATTATTGGTCAACTCGTGGTAGAACTTGGCCAACGATTAGAAATAATATTTGGACACCGTTGGACAATGGCAATGACGAGGAAGATTCCGAATCGGATTTTGGTTCGGATAATCGAATAGATCGGAATTGGCGTGAATGGAGAGAATTGCAGGAACGAAGGCAAAGACAACAGGACAGGGAACGTGATGAAGATGACGACGGACGTTTTTCGTATCCTTGGGAATTGGAAGGGCCTAATGTTTGGTCGGGTTCGCAAGTTAACCCACCTTTTCAAGTTAAACCACCCTGGTCGCAAACGGAAAGTAGTCAAATATTAAAAACTCGTGATAATGTTGAACGAAAGACTATAACAACACCATGGGATGATACTAAAATCAGATCTTATCCCGAAACACCTAAATCGACTACTAAAATGGCCAGACAATATGGTAAAAGTCAAGTTTCCTTACCTAAGATCAGTATGACTACTTGGAACAGTTTGACATCAGATCCGGCAACTTGGCCTTACAAATCTTCGGATACGAAACCATGGCCGAAAGATGAGAACGGAAAATCGTACAATCCTAACGCGGATTTGGTTAAAAAATTAGGCTTAGATAAAAATGACGAAAAGATTTATGAAATGCCTAACGATCAATGGAACGTTTTGGAAAACGATCAAAGAAATTCGTCTAAGGAAGAAAATCAATCGATTCAAAAATACAAATTACCGAAGGATATATTAGATTACGGTAATTACAATGTTAAATCAAAGAATATGATGGATTGGGGAAAACCTAAAGCCGATGACAATCGTCGATTCGAATCTTTAATTGATGACGTTTACAGCTGGTACCGTGGGAACAAAGAAAAACCAGTATGGTCTAGGAAATATGCTTTTAATTCTAATTTACCAAAGGTACAATCGATTGATTCTTCTTGGGCCATGCCTGCTGACAAATCAACATCGATTTCCAATCGATTCGAACATCAGCAAAATGCACCACCGATCAACGAGAATCCTACAAAAACTACGATGCAACGTTGGTTTGAATCAAACGGTAATAACAATATGATTTCAAATTATGGAAAACATATCAACGAAGTTGAGTCTTGGTCTACAAGACCCAAAAATTTTAATCCTTGGAACAATGAACGCGATTTATTATTGCAAGACGAATCTAATCCTTCTGATCGTTGGTCTTCAACCTCAAATAAAATTATTTATTGGCCGTCCAAATTGGAAAATGATTATTCAAATAAAGAGAATTATGTTTTACGTGATCGTAAAAGTAATTTTGACAAAGGTCAACCTGAAAACGTGGATTTAGGGATAAACAATCATAAAATCATTTCCAACGGATCTTCTTCGAAAATTAACGAAACGAATATAAAAGATGATCATTCGAAGAAAACTTTACCGATATATAAAACGAACAATTGGAATAACACTTATGAAAGATCAAACTCGTGGCCTTCGAAATGGAAACAATTTAGTTATCATAGGGTAACCACTTTACCGATTATGAAATCAGGCATGGCATCTAATTTTTCGACAAATTTATCGAAAAATGCTTTTGTTGCTGTTTCGGCTGTTGCATCGGAAAAATATACGATATCGAAGAACGACGATAATTTCGACGAAACTAATAACAATCGGAACGATATTTTGGAAAAACAATTGGAGGATCTAAGGCAACAGAATTTGTGGAATTTCAAATCAAATGCTATCGAGGTGAGAATTATATTTTATAAAAATATAAATAAATATTATTTATTATTATTATTATATATATGTAGTTTCAAATCTCTTTAATTTTATGTTTATTTATTTGTTTCGTTCTTTTTATATTTTTCTAAGGAACCTATTCGATCACCTACTCTTATGGAAAAATCAATTATTGGATCGACGATCGAACCAACGATCAAAATTATCACCAATTCCACGTCCATGATAGTACACCGTCCGGAAGAAGAAATAGAAGAAGAAGAGCTTCCGAAATATGCGAATAAATAATACAAAATGCATTATAAATATTCTAACAATATAGAGACCCTGAGAAAAAATTATCTTTCAGTTAGGAAGAATTTTAATCAATAATAGACGAAGAAGCTCTCAATTAGATTCTTATATAGATTTCGATGATAATCTAACTACTTAAAAAAAAAAAAGAAAAAGAAAACCCCGTTATAGTTTAAACATTTCCCGTGCTTTTGCATTTAAATCTATAATGGTTATTTATCGTATCGTCTTATAGCATATTTTATAACGATAATTATGACAGTGTTTTAAAATAAAAGAAAAAAACATTGATTTTATGATGTATTTATTCATTACAATTGTTTATATTATAAAATAAAATTGTAAATCAATTTTCTTTATCTTTTGACTTGGTGTCACAAATTATCAAGATATATATATAATTATCAATTTGTAATAATTTAATTATAAATTTTATTTTTATGAATTTTGTGTGTAAGAAAAGAAAAAGAAAATATTAATTTTCTTTTTTATTATACGATCGATAAATACCAATAAATCGTGACTAATAATAATATGAGCAAACAAATTACAGGGTCTTTGGTATAATACTCGTTGAAATGAAAAACATTTATGCGATCGGAATAAATTCCTTTCATTTTTCTTATAAATCGATTCGATATGAAAGTTCGAATTAAATTCTTATATTTCTTTCTTTATATACTTGACTCGATTAATCATCATTATAAAACTTCATAAATTTAACGATTAACGGTACTATTATACTCGTCATTTTCATTTATCGATTATTATCAACAAATAAAATCAAAGATATCGATTAACGCGATGACATTAATATTATAATATCTATTATAATTCAAATCTTCAAGAGCGTGAAATGATTGAAATAATTTATTAAAATGATATTCACGCAAGAAAACAAAATTGGTTATCGAGAAAAGCGATGTGTATATACGTATACATACATACATATAATATAAAGAGAAGAAAGATACGAAATAAATAATTAACAATAAATAAAAAAAAAAAAAAGAAAAGAGAAAAACTAAAAGAGAAAGAAAGAGAAAAATGAAAAGTGTTACGATTGATCGTTTGATCAAAATAATAGTTGTACGCACAACGTATAGATACCTACATATACATATACATATACTATATAAATATAATATATGTTAAGTATATATTTTATTGTTAGAAAAAGTTGGCGAACTTCTAGTTGTGCAAATTTATGTTAATCCTTTAGAATTCTTTTACGATTTTAAAGTAACATATCAATTAATTGTATTTAAAATATTGTTTCCTTTTAATTTAATTTTATTAAATACGAATTTGTAAAGTGTACACTGTCCGCTCATTCGTATATATACGTATTTATGTTTTTATTTTTTTTTTTCTTTATTTATTTGTATTTATATATATATATATAAAACAGATCTGTTCACAAAGATATACAGAAGATATATATATAAGTTAAAAATAAATATTCTCACGGATTTTCAAAGCTTAAGCTTGACCAATTATTCAAACGTCTACGATCTTAAACATTTGTCTTAAATAAAAGATCGTAATTTGATCTATCTTCTTAATCCAAATGATCTGTATATATACACATATATATATATATAGTACTCACATCAGTACCGAAAAGAAACGTAACAAATATGAACAAAATATTTGTAACGTAATGTATATCGGTAACATTTCAAATATTTATACGAATTTTAATTGCTTGATGAAAAAAGAATATATATATATATATATATAGGTATATATATCTCTCTCTCGGAATCTCTCTCTCTTTTTCCCTTCCCACGTTACATAAATATGTAATACTTTTGTTTGTAGGATCTTCTATACCAAATCTGTACTTTAAATTAATTCAAGGAAACGAAAATGAGAATAAATGTCATTCGTCGTATATTCTTCTCATGGCATTTTGTTTTTTAAAATTTTTATTCATCCATTACCTAAAAATATCCTACTATACCATATAAAGAACGAATAAAAGAAGTTTTAATAATACTGAGAAGAATGAATAAATAAACAAGTAGCAATAAACAAAAGACTAATTGTAAGTTTTAAAAAAACAAAGAAGATGTGATACAAATGGAACGATATTCCAGAGGTTTGTTTAAAAATATATAAACGTGTTCAGATAAATATAAATATAATCGATCGAGTAAATTTATTTTCAATTAAATTTCTCGCGATTATTTTGCCACGTAAAATTTTTGTTTTGTAATCTCACACGATGACAATCTTGATAATAATCAAACGAATACAAATTAAATGTCGAGTTTATCGTTAACAAATAATATTCATTCTTTTATGAGTGACGTTAGCGAATACGTAATAATTTATGATCTAAATTTGTTATTTTCGCGATATTAAATTAATACGATAATTACGATTTGTTTACGATTTATTATTGAAAATTTTGACATAAATTAATGAGAACGTAAGTAAATATATATCAAACTTTTACGTAAAGTGATTAATACATCACGCAATGTATTAAATGGCGTTATACAAGTAATCGTATTATACAAGAATATATTTTGTATAATACGAATAATATAAATAACATTTTTAAAATAACTATTATCAAGTCCAATATTTTGTTCTCCTATTAAAATAATAAAATGACTACGTAAAAAAGCACATATAACTTTTTCATTGATTGTATTTGAATTTATATATATATAATATATATAATAAAAATATATATATATATATTTCCATTATAATTATTAATTATTTAAATATAAATAAAATTTTTAATGTTTTACACCAACAAATTGATTAATATATTTTTCTAGCCTATTGTAGGAACTCTCGTAAGATAGAAATTTAGTGTAATTAAAAAAAATTATATTATTAAGAAAATAAAAGTGTTAATAATTTTCGAATAAGGTATATAATAGATTACGTTGAAAACAAAAGTAGAAGTTGGATAAAAGATAATCATTAAAAAATATCGACTAATATTCTCGTTATCTTAATTAATGATAAGACACAATTTACATTCATTGATCTTGATGAGATATCCTATAAATATAATATTAAATTCGTCAAACGAATAAAAAGTTTAATCGATATTAATTCATTCTATCACGTACATGTATTGATTGTCATACGAATTTAATTACAAAATGATTGCTGTCAAACTTTTCATAGTTGTTATTTTAATGGTTATATCCGTCGAAGAAATTTATGGTCATGGTATGTTAATGGAACCCGTTAATAGAAGCAGTGCTTGGAGAAAAGGATTTAAAGTTCCAAAGAATTACGACGACGATGGAAATTTCTGTGGTGGTTTGAACGTGAGTACTTTTTAATGTATCTCATCTTTAGTGATTTCTCATTCGAGCCCTTTTTGGTCAAAGTTTCTTCATCGATCATGTGCTCAATGGTAAGAAATTCAACAGGTACAAATAAAGAACGGTGGTAAATGCGGAATTTGTGGGGATGATTATGCTCTTTCACGACCCAGACCTAACGAGAATACTGGAATTTATGGCACTGGTACGATCGTCAAAAAGTAAGTCAAATTAATTGTACATCGATGTTAACATTATATAAAAAAAAAAAACTTATCTATAAGATTATTATTAAATGTTAAATTGATTATTTTCAAAACTAACAATTTCCCCTTTCTTTTGCATACATTGATTTATCTAATCGTTATCAATAATTTTGATGTTACATAATTAAATACACTCGACGTATTACATTTTGATTCACACGTATTTCTATAATATAATATTAATTTTAAGAGAACAATTAATAACAGATTAAAAAAAGTGTAATATTTTTCAACTTAAACTTATTGTTAAATACAATAATATTGAAACGAAGTTCGAAGGTTAATATTATAATTGTTTTCTAGAAAAAAAAAGAAAGATAATTCGTATGTTATATAATTATTAAGATATCAGGATGTTCTATATTAAGTATAATTATCTTATATCGATTTTTCTTTGAATGATAGATATCAAAAGTGTCAAAAAATTAAGGCCGTAGTTCGTATTACTGCTAATCATTGGGGTTACTTCAAATTTCAAATATGTCAACTCTCGAAATCAAAAGAATTGGAAACCGAAGAGTGTTTTGAACGATACCCCTTAAAATTAGAGGATGGATCTGACAGATACGTGCTTAAAAGTCATGATGCTAAAGATTATACCATGACCCTGATTTTGCCTAAAAATCTTACGTGCGAACACTGTGTTTTGAGATGGGAATACGTTGCTGCCAACAACTGGGGTGTTTGCGAAGACGGTTCTGAAAAAATGGGATGCGGTCCTCAAGAAACTTTTAAAACTTGTTCTGACATTACCATCTCATAATATGTATTCTAATTTGTTAATATTTAATAAATTTATCGATTAATTTTATTTTATTCTCCTTTTTTTACTTCACTCCAAAATTGTTCTGTCACATTGAATTGTTTCAAAATAAATAGTAATAAATAATATTGTGTATATGTTATCGTTAAAACATGAAATTCGTTAAATTCATTATATATATGTACGAAACTATAGTAAATTTTTAATTATATAAAAAAATTAAATTTGAAAAAAACAATATTTGAAATATTTCATGTATTTGCATATGCATAAATTATATTATTAATAGTATAGTTATATATATGTGTAGTATATTAAATTAGAATATATCGTATGAACTTATTTTTATAAGATTAAAATAAAAATTTCTTACTATTGTCTGCCTAATTGTCGAAAAATCACGATAGGTGTTGTCTTGATCATCCTACAAATGATACTAAACGTTTTGTAAACACTACGTATCTTTTTATAAGACACTTCTTCGAATTATAAAACGACAAAAACATTTTCCTAAAGAGGTCAAACTGTTTGTATACTTTTGGTAAAAGAAGTTAGCTGGTTGATGTATTCCGTATTATTAAATTATGTTTTTCGTTTATAGTTAGTTTTTGAAATGATCTCATCCAGGAATGAAATTTTAATATTTCATATATGTATGTGTATGTGTATGCGTGTTAAATATAAAATTTAATCAATTACATAAGCATATGTGTATAATATGATGATTAAAATATTTATGTAGAATTTAAAAAATAGAACTTTAATATTTTTAATATGTGTGTGTGTGTGTTACTGTGTGAAAACGTGAAATCCATTAATTCATATATTCACATATTCGCATGTTTTATTAATAAACTTGTAATCCATCCAAACAGTAATAAAATTATCTTATGCATTAAAAATATTAAATTCAACTTACGATTAGGTAGTATATTTAAAATTTTAGGTAGTATATTAAAAATATGAAATTCAACTTACGATTAGGTAGTATATTTTGTTTAATAGTATCGTAAATAAAATAAATTAAATCTAATAGAAGTTCGAGATACATCAATTGCGTGTAATATTAAAATATATGGGTTAAGAATAAAAATATACTTAGATACATGTAATCAGATAATTTGACGACAAATATCGATAAGATTGATATTCTTTTTCCTGACTACATCGTCAACATCACGAGCGATTATTAGAAAAGTTTGACATTATTTTATCGTTCGACGTTCGATAAATATTTTCGATTAGATTTTTATTCTTTTATTTGATTACATTGTTAACAAATTATCAACGGTATAACTATTAACATTAGATGAGAAGAAACGAAATATCATCCATAACGTAAACAATTTGAAATCATACGTAGATTAAAAATTTTAATGGTCAAGAGCAATTTGTTTAAATTAATTTTTAATTTAAAAATTCGAAATTTTTCTTCGTCGTTTTTCCTATTTGAGTTTATCTATCATCTTACGTTAGACGAAAATTGATGCGTTTACACATCCATTGGTTATATTTTATCGATTATTTGACATGGCACTCGTCTTATCGGCTTATAATAAATATATAAAGCAATCGGTGGGATATTTCTAATGGTATGAAATATAAATCGTTGTTATAGAGTGTGTAGTCAGTATATCTCGTAGGAATATTCGAATTTGAGAAGAAACAAAAAAAAAAGAAAAAGAAAAAAAACAAAACAAAATGTATATTTTACAAATAATACTGTATTTTTGTATGTTTATCGTGAATTTGAAACAAATTTGTGGTCATGGTATGATGTTAGATCCAATTAACAGAAGCAGCGCATGGAGAAAGAATCTTCCTGTTCCTTGTAATTATCTCGATAATCAACATTTTTGTGGTGGTTTTCAGGTAAGATCACATTGCTTTTTCATTACTATATTTAATAATTTTCTAATTTATTTCCGAGGTATAATAATAATCAGTATTTTTCTACGAAATCTTTCAATAATAATCGATAATCGTCAAAAATATTCAAATATTCATACACTGTTATTGAATTTCGCCTGCAAATATGCAATCATGTATACACAATCAAGTTGAAATATTGCCTATCGTATGGCGTAAAATCTTTTCATTACATAGAGTGTCCCATTTATATCGATTCACTTAAATATCTTCGAAATTATTGATGATAGAAAAAAATGTGTTAGACAAAAGTTAAATAGTTGAAAATAACGCATTATCTGATACTATTAATTTTATTGTAGATGGATGCATAAAGGTCACACGAAGGTCTACTTTAATTTTTTAAACGAAATTATATATTTTTGAATATACCAATTCATGCAGGTTTTTATTCCTTACGTAAAAGTATTAAACAACTTATGAAGAAAAATTATTATTTAACAAGATATATTACTTTTAATATTGATTAATCGTATTGGTGCTATGTACGCGTATTAAAATTATTTACATTTCACAAGTAAATCCTTCAGTCTGAAAAAATCGATTTAAATGGGACATCCTTTATAAGAAAATGTTTGTTCATTAGAAAATCTTCATTTTATATATATAATACACAACGTACAATTAATTTAAATAAACACTTGTCCTAAATAATTATAACGATTTATTTAAATAATTATTTTCATACAGATTCAATATCGAAAAAATAATGGTCGTTGCGGGGAGTGTGGTGACGATTGGTCTTTACCACGACCAAGACCCAACGAAAATGGCGGTATTTATGGTACCGGACTCATTGTCGAAGAGTAAATAAATTTTACACATCTCACAATATTATTATATTACTATATTTAATTGAAAAAATATAATAAAGAATTATTGTTACAGATATAGAGAAGGTTCTTACATTGAAATTCAAATCGAATTAACAGCTTCTCATTTGGGACATTTCGAATTTTCAATTTGTCCTTTGAACAATACGAAGGAATTAGAAACGGACGAATGTTTCGCGAAATATCCAATACGATTGGCTGATGGGTCGTACAAGTATAATATCACATCATACGCTATAAAGGATTACACAATCGAAGCAGTCCTTCCCCAAGGACTTACCTGTGAACATTGCGTCCTTAGATGGCATTATAGGGCTGGAAATAATTGGGGTATTTGCGAGGATGGTTCGGGTGATGTTGGCTGTGGTAATCAAGAAACTTTTCGAAGTTGTTCCGACATATCTATCGTCAGCTAAAACTTATGTATATATTTTTTTTTTCTTCAAAATCGTTCCCTTAAAATCTATTAAACGTTAATAATAATATCAAAATTACGAGAAATAAAGAACAATCGTACAAATAACGTCAAATAATATCACATTTATCTTATTATTGTCTATATATAATTTCATATTATGCAAAATGGAAATATTAATAATAAATTTAATTAATTATTACGTTTTTTATTATAAAGAAAAAATTAAATAAAATGTATATATTTTTTAAATGTTAAACCACAACTATCGGAATGTTAAAAGACAAGTTGTAACGTTGAAAGATTATCATTGCTAATAAAGAACTAATTAAAATTCAATGTTCGCAAATACTCGTTCGTGTATAGAAGTTCGATGTATACTCTTAGGAAAACCGATACTCAGGCATGATGATTCACGCGTCATTGTAAAACATTACTATTTCGTAAAATCTTATATTAAGAAATGTTTTCCTGAAAGGATGTGTCAACGTTTCATGCGAATAACGACCATTAAAATCGTACGAATATTTTAACGTATTAGTTTGATTTCTCGGAGACATACCATGACATAAGATTAAGTAACCAACGTACAACCGTGATTATTATAACACTCTATGCGTTTATATATTACTTGCTACCATAACAGCGAGACTAGAGAGAACCCACTTGCTTTTCCTCTCTCTTCTTCCAAACTTAATCGAGGAGATGACCTCGACCAATCCCAATTAGTCTACCGGGTGTTTCCTATTCGATATATAATCCCATGAACGTTTGAAAATCATCAAAAGAAAGAATAAGATATATATATATATGAAAATTATATTATTTCTTCGATTTCTCTATTTGGGGGTTCGAAAGTTTTCGAATTCAAAATTTTTCCCTGACTCATATTCGTGCGAAGAACAATTTCACCATCACTTTTTAAAAATATGTCGTCATCGATCTCGGTTCTGTCTCATCCGAAAATCCATTTACTTTTAAAGTATCGTTGATCGGTAATTATTTATACGCACAAATTAAATACGTTTTATAATAAACAAATTTATATTTCAAATTAAAATAATAACAATTGTATGGGGAGGGGGGGGGAAATTGTTAATATAAAAAAATGTAAGTATAATAATAAATATTATTATAATAACGAAAAAATTATACAATTATATATTTTAATAATAACATAAGTTGCTTGCACATATATAAACACGTGTATAATATGCAATATATTATAATTAGATTATTTTTTCTAATAATTCAATTTAATATCGATAATATATTGGAAAGATAACTCGTATAGACGAAGAAATGTATATATGAATTAATACAAAAATGATAATTATTATGTTTCTAACGTAAAAACAATATCATAACGTTCTTCACAATATGCATATATAATTTATGAAACGAAAAATATTAGTTGACTTACATTCTTATTTCTACGACATATACTTACTTTCGATTTCACCACTTTCCCCTCGATACATTATAAATAAAATGTTCTACATTCAGAGATCGCGATTGGCGTGCCGTTGAATTTAAATATTAATGAGAGAAATGTTCTTTGAAAAACATTGAGCTTCGTTGATTGAATGAATGGTATGAAATAAAATAAAGACATTACAATCGAGAGACATACTTTTGTTACATATCAAATGAAATATTACAGACAAACCGATCGTGTTTATTAACAAAAATGATCAAAATATTTCAACACAATGCATAATATAATGCAAAAAATAAAAAAGAAAATAATAATACAACATAATAATTATAAATTAAAATAAAATAAAACTCTTTATTTGATTATAATATCCTTTTCCATATTGTGTCTCATTACCAGTTCTATCGTTCGAATTCATTTATGAGAGAAAAAAAAAAAGAAAAAAAAAAGGATAAAACAAAAAGACGTGTTTTCTTTTTTAGTATATTCGAAGGAAAGGTTGAAAGAATAGGAAGTTCTTCGTTTGCTATGGTCACTCTATAGAATCGGGTTGCCTAGCAAGGTGAGCGTAGAGAATTCCCTGAGGCCTAGTATACGAGAGAGAGAAGGGGAAGAGGGGGAGGGGTTAAAAGAGAGAAAGAGAGAGAGAGAGAGAAAGAAAGAGAAGGATTGAAAAGTTTAGATATTAGTAGTGTGGTAGTTTGTGATTGTGATAGTGATGGCGATCTACCGGTGACTGTGGTATTGGTATTATTAGTGGTAGTGGTAACGACGACGAATACGAAGACAGTATGAGAAGAGAGTAGGAGGTAGAAAGAGAGAGAAAGAGAGAGATAGATGGATACCACTCACTGCTGCATTTCGCCTCCGTCCTCGACACGGATCAAGTGTGTTATCCCTGGTCAGCAAAGGTAGTACGTAAAAACTGAGAACCAATATAAAAACGGAATATCACCCTTTGAAAAAACTTAAACGAGAGAGAGGTCAACGAATTAAAACGGAAAAGAAAGAAAAAAGGGGGGCCCAAGAACGTTCTTTGTACGTACTTCGAAAAAATTGAATATTAAAAGATCAAAAGTATATAATCCTTTCGAAAAATTCGTTTCATTGTTTTTTTTTGATTTTTCGATAAATTTGACGATTATTATCGTTGTTGTAAAAGAAAAAAAATAGATACGACGAGGTGAAGAAAAATAATAATAATAATAGAAGGGTTAATTGGGGGATATGTACGAACGATCAACGTGAACGAATGTATTCGATGAAATAACAAAGTGACAGTGGATATTTTTTTTTTAGTTTTCATAGTGATATATTGTAATATTTATTTGTGTGTCGGGTTAATAGTTTTTAGAGCAAGAGTGTTTCGGTGGTTTTTAGTGCCTTGCAGAATTATGCGGTAGGATGCGCATCCAGAAAAAATGTTTCTCATGTACGATGCTGGCGGGACTTTGCCTTTTAGGCCTGCTAGCTATTATTCCTTTCTCATCTGCGTTGGATATCGAAACTATTCCGATAACAACAACAACGACGACGACGACGATGACGACGACGGCGGCAACGACAAAGGGAACGACAACGAACGGTAGATACAATATTAGTATTATAATTATATTATAATTAAAATTATATGATATATACATATATATACACTATGAACATTATTATTATCGATTAATAATAATAAAATAAAA
>NW_014569761.1:3851-38102 GCF_001313835.1 Polistes canadensis | reverse complement strand
CTATTTCTATTCGAATTTCATTGTTACAAATTTTGTCAAAATATTATTTAAACGAGTAAAGAATTTCTTTTAATCGATCGATTAAGGTACACGTGTTCTTTCCCCTTCTAAAATTATTTTTTTTTTTTTAATTTTTGGTGTAAAACTATAACGAACGTTTGTTTTAGTAACATCGGGGATGTTCGCATGATTGAATTTCAACGATTGGAATGTTAAATAGGAAACCCATATTCTTTTTACTTTAATCGTTTTCTCCCCGCGTGCACAATATGAAAGTAAACAGAAGAGTGTTCTTTTTTTTTTTTTTTTTCTTTTAACTACGAGAACGGAAACGTAAAAAGTACTCGTCGGATAGTTCGGATTCGTCGTCATTCGGATTCGAAGCGGATTAACGGTAGCACGAAGAGTCCAGTTGGTGAACCGACCGACACGCATTCGTTCGTACGACGACCTTCGAAAGAACAAGACGCCTAACTGTGACTCGTAAAAGGAGGAGTCGGACGTTGATCTTCCTTTTAAATTTCACGCTCAATAGTATAATATTATAATATGACTTATGCGAATTATTATTTTGCTATATTATAGACGATACAACTTTCTTATTTTTAAATTACAAATACCTATGTAGATAGAAGAAGCTTTGTAATGCATCAATGAACGAATCACATACTTTCTTTTATGGTTTCTTATGGGGGAACCCACCTCGTCACCTCTTTCTCTCTTTCTTTCTCTTTCTATCTCTGATACAATCTCGTCGATATCACCGTGCAACGTTTCGATTCGAAAGCAAACAGAAAATAAACATTGTAACGTATTATTTTTAACGAAGCCAATTATGGCTTCGTGAATTATTTTGCGATAAAATACCTCTAATAATTTTTCTTATTATTATTATTATTGTATTTTATTAAATTTTCTTCTTTTTCTCTTTCGCTCTTTTTATTTTACGGGTTTTTTTTACGCGCGAACTAACGAGGTCTATAATTAAACTCAAACAATGGAAAGAATTCGTCGAGATTTTATATGGGTTAGCATACGATTCGATCCACTCTCTCGAAAAAAGTGTGTTCGTGTACCAGAAAAATTCTAGCAAGAAACAATCGTTGTGTACTTTTATATTTATTTTTATTAATCTATCGCGTTATTATTTTTTATCAATGGAACAAAATATTGTTAGAAGCATATTTAAATAAGTAACTTTCTTTGTGCTTTATTTTCGAATATTTTACTTTTTCCAACAATCGATATCCCGATAATGAAATTTTTGAAAAAAACAAGGATAAAAAAATCATGACGTTTAGAGAGAGTAAAGTCTGTGATTGTATTGTACTTATATTTTCTTTCTTACTAATATAAGAACATGAAAGACAAAATAATTACTTGACGTGTCGTAACATAAAGAGACATATCATGCATGTACGTACTATAAGTAATTAGTATATACCTAGTGTGTACGAAACTTTTGACAAATAAAAATAACAATAAATATTAATAATCAAAGATATTCAAATATTCTATGTTTTAATTCTTAATATGCTGTGTAAAGAAAAAAAAAAGAATATTTAATTATTATTTTTAATTTATTTAATTTCGCAATAAAATAAATAGATTACTTAAACACGTGCATATACAATGAATAATTCTCAAATGAATAAAATTCGAATAACTGAGAAAAATAATATCTAAAATCGATCATTTTGATAAGTTTGATAATTCCAGTATCGAAATGATCACCTACCCAGTATATTGGTAAAGCAACAACCGCGAATGTACTAGGTATATTATCCCATATGCTTCTCGCGTAGCTTAGAAGAGAAATATTGGAATAAGAAAGAAAAGAAGAGGGTATAGAACTCTTCGAGGTCTCGCTCCTTGTCCGAGTTTTCAAAGATTTCAAACAATTTTCCATTCTAATCCTAGATAGAGAGAGAGAGAGAGAGAGAGAGAGAGAGAGAGGAGAGAAAAAAATAAATAAGAGAAATATTAGGGTGAATCAAAAAAGTTCGTACGTTTTTTTTTTATAATTAATATTTCCAAAGTAAATTTTTTACAAAAAACAATTCATTATACAGTTTGTAACGCAATAAACGTACGAATTTTTGATTCACCCTAATGGAAAGAGAATTTTCAAAGATTACCAAAGTAAAATCTGGTGATTTCAACGCTCGCATAGAAAACGACAACGAGTGTTTGGAAAAATATTATATTATCGAACGATGTCAGATCGATCGTAAAGATTTATCAACGTTGTTACAAATTTGTTCTAACGAAAGTGAGATAGGGTAAGGTAGGATACTACAAAATCAACATTTTTATACACCTTTCCATCGATTAAAATGAATTATTCTTTCGTTGCAATGTTTTACGTGGAAAAAAGCCGCAGTAATGAAAACTAATATAAAAATAAAAATGTATATTAAAGAAAGAGCTAATATATAAATATTTATTTTATATACAGGCTGTGGGTTCCAAAAATCACTTTACCAAGAAATAAAAAACAAAGCAAAAAATCAATAATAGTTTGTTAATATTATTACAATATCAGATTTGTTTCATTTCAAGATACGAATCTCACCATAAAATATGGATTCATGATACCATTACTATAAATACCTATTAAATAAATATTTCTAATTTTTCAATTAATTAAAACAATTCTTTAAACATTAAACTATGTATTTTCACATCCAAAAATAATAACGAAAATATAGAAAAACCTAAATCTATTTTATCCATTATTGATGCCAATACTGTAATTCAAAACAATCATGCATTTCATTTTCATTTTAAAAAAACGTATTATCTTCGAGTAATATTGATATTTCGTTTCGAACATTTAATACAAGATTGAATTTATTGGATTATAAAACAAAAACAAAAAATTCGGGCGAATTAAAAAAATGTAAAGAAAATTTTCATAATCAACTAATTGCATATATATATATCGAATATATATTATATAATATTTTATAATTCGTTACAAATTGCCTGTGTGCAATCCAATACATTATTAATTCTTAGACCTCGTAAACGTATAGTATAATTTATAACGTATAAAAACTAATGGCAAATAAATCAAGGGAACTGGTGTCAATGATGAAATATGAAAATAAAATCAATGCAATGGTTTACGTAACTATCCTGTTAAAAGCTCAACTTCTCAGCAACAGTTGGGGTCCATGGCTTTTTCTTATTTTCTTCTTCGCTTATATTATGTTAGATTAATCCTCATAGTCAGTTAAGTACGCTTTCGAAGATAAAGAAGGTGGGATTGGATTGGGGAAAGGAACCTCGAACGAATGAACGTATGAACGTTCGAACAAATGAACGAAAGAGCAAACGCGGGCGCGGCTCACTAACACATTAACAAACGTGCGAGAATCGCGAATGCAATATTAAAAAAAAAAAGAAAAGAAAACAAAAAGTAACGAGGACCAGCCATCATGTTTTTTTTTTCACCTTCGAACGAGATAGATATCGCATTTCTCTTTCAATCATAGTTCGCATTGAAAATGCCACCGTTCCACTCTCGACTCTTCGTATTTGTCGAAAGTACACACACACACACACACACACACACACACACATACACACCGGTAATCTCGTATGTATGTATATAATATCTCTTCCCCTCTGAAAACTGAATTAATCGGTTAATAAAACATACTTTTCTTATTTATCGAATCTAAACCTCGTCCAGAGACAAGTAATATTTCTCGTTGTTATTTAAAAATATATATTCGATTTGCATTTCATAGTTTATTTATAATAAACCGGATATTAGTCAATAATTAAGTAATATCGTAGTGATATAATTTTAAATTATCGATTATCAAACTGTATTACGTAAAAGGATAACTTATGTTCTGCGATAAAATGTATTTGATTATTTCTATATGTTTAATTTTTCTATAATTAAATCATTCGTATGTATTCTCAATTAATTTCTTAATTAACATATTATCTATATAAAATAATAAATAAATGTTCTATTTTGAAATTATAGAAAATTGTTGATATATTCTATCATTATTGGTATGGAAAAGTTTGGGAAACGTTGATTAGAAGAATCATTAAAAGTAGTTGGATGTTAAGTTAACATGCTCTACGTTCTCTCGATGGTTTCAATATCGTAAGATCGGTAACGAACGATGATGTAATAAGAAAGATGATCTGAATCATCGTTATCCTTTAATTTCTGATCGAATTTATATCATCGTATGTAAAATAATATCAAGTATATTGATTTCATTTGATTTTAAATTAAACAAAATAACAAAAATATTGTAGTTTGGATCGATAAAACACAAAGTATGGAATCAAATGTTTATTTTACAAGAAGTGGCAAGTAGGATAGGATACCGTATAGCCGAAGGCATGTTCGCTCGGTGACCGACTATTTTCTCTCTCCCTCCCTTCTCCGGCATCTTGTTTTATCCTCCCACCATAATATCCCGCGTTCCATCCAGTTTACCTTCTCGTGCTACCTTCTCGAGATATTTTTCCCTGTTTTTCTTCCTCTTATTTTTCTCGTCTTCCACGAGTTCCTCTTCCCTTTTCCTCTTCGGAATCTCGATTCGATCAATTTTTTCAACCGTTCGATTAATATTCTTTACTTCTTTCTTTCTCTTTGCATTACAAGAATTCTATGATACATCCAACTTTAAGATCGTTTAATTTGTTTACATCGAAAAACGTTTAGATCATTGATGCATAAGTTATTTGGATCGTACGTTGAAAAAAATATATCTTTTACGATAACAAACAGTTTTAACATTTTAAATCGTTATGAGATAAAATTTAAAACAAAAATCAAAAATGGTTATTTATATTCACATATATGTACATGAACCACATTCATAACTTATTCATTTTCAAATTAACATTGTAGTTTCATTTATCATGTACGGTCTAAAAGTTGTTCTCATTTAATGGTGTTAAGACCTAATTATTAAAGTAAGTAAACGGCTCATATAACATTTAAAAAAAATATATATATATATATATCTAATATATATTTATAAATCAGCACGAACTTTCCGAGCAATCTAATATTACATATATATAGAGAATAATATAATAAATAATTATTCTTTAAATTTAATTAATTATTAACTATAATTAAATCCTATTGATATTATATTTTTTCAAAATTTCTTATTAAAATCATCATTATATGATAAAACAATATAAAAGCTTCACCTTAATTTTGGAAATATTTTGACTGTCACACCCAAATTCAGATAACTTAGCGTAATTGTGTTAAAATGACGACATTAATCGTCCCAGTAACTAGTTTTCTAAGATATCGTATTCTCTTAATTATTGAACGTTATAAACCTAGATTGCAAGTAAGCTGTGGTAACTTGTCTCCAGATTAGAAAATATTATAGTACGAGTAGTCGATACGCGAATAGCGTTACACTGGCTGGCCTTCGATGCAAATATACTGTTTCTTTACGATTAAAAGTCGATCTTGAAAGTATTACTAAACTCTCGATCGAATCTTTTATTCTTTATTTTTTTTTATATATATTTATTTGATCACAAATACATATTAGAAGAAATTCAAATATTAATAAAATAGCTTTATATATATATAAATAAGTTTTAAAGGTACAAAATTTCTCTTGACGTATATATGTAATTTGTGTGTGTATTTTTTTTCTATTAATCGTTTATTTAAATTTCTTTCATTAAAATCAACATATAATTCTTTCTAATGGCATACCGTGATTCCTCGTAAGTCGCACGTGTCGAATATACCGTGTCAAGTGAACTCGACGAATATAGAGTTCGTGTGAACCGGTTAAACCGTTATGATTCTTCATTCATACCGTAATGGAAGTTGTACTTCCTTGGTATGTTATTTGATAAACGACAAAATTTTCTATAGTATGAAATATAACGATTAAACCCTTAGTAACCTAATTTCTTAATTATATCTACATCCAAAAGTAATATAATGTTACACAAGTTTGAACACATTACTTGTTTTAATACAATTATACTATAATAAATATAACTTATACTTTTAAAAAATATACAAGTTTCATATTTTTATCTATCCTAAAATCAAGAAATAATTATATATAAAAATAAATATATTATTATGCGATTTCAAAGTTACACGATGTAACATAAGATTAAATATCGAGTTAAATTATAAAAAAGAAAAAAAAATTGGCCGATCGATCGAAATAATTAGACAAAATATACATCCATTTAACGAATGTAATTCATTTGGTTGCATCTTCGTGAGGTCGTCCGTTACGTCAGGAAACTTTCTACCTGCACAATGTCGTATCACCGGCAGATCTCTGAGAATAAAGGCTTCTTTGAAACGAAACAGAGAAAGAGAGTTGTGATACTTTCGTGAGGTCCCAATGAGAATAACTGAATAACAGAACGTATATATGTATATAAGTAGGTTTATCAAGGACGTTCACTTCCTTGTCTTATCTTCTTTTATCCGTTTCAAAAAAAAAAAAAAAAAAAAAAGGGGAACCTACTTAATATCCTGGCAACATTATTATCGTATGTATTTTCGAGGTTACACAACCTGAATGAATGGTATAGAAAATTGTTTAAATGATTAACAAAAAGAAACAAAATGACGAGTAAATCGTTGAAAGTTATTCTATCGAAACGAAACCCATTAAGTATTTACAAGTAAAATTTGTACTTTACATCCAATCACCATTATCGAACTTAACAAGTTTCTTGGCCCGGACATACCGCATCGCTTGCTCACGGTTCCATTTACCGTTACACCGAACCTCTTGACGACATTGTTTCACAGTTGGATCATTGATAACAATTAAATAATGTTAACGAAAGAAGGTCGAAAGATATTAACTTATCGTGTGTGTGAATCCTTGAGAAAAGAAGATAACTCATTTAAATACATGTATAATATATAAATAGAAAATATACAATATATATTAGATTTAAATCCGGGAAAGATGATCCACTTTTATTTTAATATAACATACATTCTTCATTTGATCGATATTAAATGAAGGAGTAATATTTATAGAAATAAATATATGGGGGAGAAATTATAATATATCAATATAAAACTAACAAATTCTTATATAGATTTTTCTAGATAAAAAGAAAAAAAGATATTGTGGCTCAGGTAAAAAAAAAACACATTAATAAAATGATAATTTAAGGAATAAGCTAAACATTTTTTGGAGAGTATCATCTTATTTCCATATTACAAATAATTATCTAATTTTTCAATTGAAAACAAAATGAAAGAGAATCATTAATGAGTCTTATATAATAATATTATATTATAAATAATTAAAAATTGAATTATATTATACATACAATATATAATACGAGATCAAAAATATGGCCATTTAATTAAGAATTAAAATAATGAATCTCTTTTACATTAATTAAAAAAAATGTCAGTAATATCTAACGATAAGTTAATCGTGTTTATTTTATCATTCTTTGCAGTTGCCGAAAACGAAAATATATTAAAAGTCGAGCCATTGGAAACTAGGCCAAAAAACGAAACGTTTAATTCGAAAAGTGAATTATTGATCAAAGAAACGGATACTAAAGTATCGACAGAGGGTAAAAAGAAATCCGTAGTCGACCTTAAAACAAAAGTGGAACAAAAATATCAGAAATCTTATAAGGAGGATGATGCTAAATCTTCTACCGCATATCTCGCATCATCTCGAGATAACACGGAATCAAGGTCCTCCGTTAAAAAAGAAAGCACCGCTATACCTCTTCTATTTCGTGGCGAGGTAATTGCTACTTCATCGTCATCTACGATGAAAATTCCTGACGTAACGGAGACATCAACTTTAACGGAAGATGAAGAAAATACGACAAGGATGGTGGAAACGATAAAGGGGACCAAAATTATGGATGAAGAATCACGAATCAACGAAGCGACATCATCATCATCATCATCATCATCATCATCATCATCGTCAAGCAGAGGAAGAGCACTCAACGTTACTGCACCTGAACCAGCTAATTCATTGCACACCAATTTGACGGATCTGAGTGACGTCAGCATGGACGAGAACGACAAAGAAGTCGAAGGTGTAAATTTCTTTTCGTCCGGTTATTCTTTTTCTTTTCTTTTTTTCTTTTTTTTTTTAAATTAATTACAATTTATCGTCATATCTCTCGTCAATTTGTATATTTAATTTTTTTAATTACGATTATATCAATGAATTTTGTTAGGAGGAGAATACGTGTTACCTCACAACGAAACTTTGATGAACGTTTCCTCGAGCTTTTTGTCTAATTCAATTCAATGTATCGACGATGGACGAACGTATTCTATGGGAGAGAAAATTGTTAAAGATTGCGAAGAAAAATGTATTTGCAAGGAGGGTGGATTTATTGGGGATTGTAAACCATTATGTGTTTCGCCATACGTTAGAGCAGGTAGAGGTATACACGATCCTCTTTGCGAAGAGAAATTAATCACCGAGGAACCGTGTTGTGCTATTTTAATTTGCGCTGCTGATTCAGGTATGTAAGATTTAATATTTAATGTTTATTTCTAATTATATTACGATCGATCGTTATGATCATGTTAATTTTACGGGATAAGATAAAATCTAAATTACTAAATAATTATCAACGATTTTATATATATTATAATATTCTTATTCTCGTAGCACCGGAACCGGAAGAGACTTGTTTATTTAGAAATAAAACTATTTCGAGAGGACAACGAGTTGAAGATGGTTGCTCGAAAGTATGTATTTGCGAAACTGGTGGAAATCTTAAATGTCAACCAAGGTGTCCACCAAATGAAACTACGTCTATCGCTAATCAACATGATCGTTGCGTCGAACTTATGGACCCAAGGTGTGTGTGTGTGCGTGTGTGTACATCTAATTAAAGTAACATTTAAATTCTACGTGTTACAAAACAAATCATAGAATACAATTTTTTCTATTGATAGAGATTCTTGTTGCACCATTACATTATGCGACGTTACTCTCGGCGATCACGAAATCAAAACCGAAAATTCAACCGATTTGAGTGTTAATTTGACCGATGTCAAAGTTTTAAATTCAACGGCGATCAAGTTAAAACTTTCGGGAAAAAATTTGGATACCGTTACCATCGAGATATCTGATAACAATCACGTTTGGAGACAACAAATACCCGACAAAGGTAAATAATTATAATTATATTGAGAATAATTATCTAGCGTTTTTTTTACTTTAACGATTTATTTCTTTATTTTTTTGTTCTCTAGCTGGCATCATTTCGAATTTGGAACCAGCACGTACTTATTACGTTCGTGTTATTGAATCAGGCCGAACTGGTCCAGCTATTCAAGTATCTTTACCTGCGGAAGTAATAAAAACTAATGTTTCGGAGAAAATGTTCGATAAAAATTCGTGCAGTCACAGAGGGAAATCTTATAAACTTGGTGCAGAATGGTACGACGAATGCATTTCCTTCTGCATATGTGCTGAAGGGGGAAAAGCAGAATGCGTTACAATACAGTGTCCTACAGATTTTGGATTGGACGTATTAGATCCATATTGTATTGATTGGGAAACCGTTCCAGCGAATTTCGTTCCGAAGGCACCTCAGTGTTGTCCTCAGGTAAATAAATAATTAATATTATTTATTAATTTATTTTACTGTGTTTTCTGATTAAAAAAAATAATGCCTGCATTTTCTACTTTTCCTATAACATATATAATATAAAACTTTAGAATGTTACTATTAAACGATCGCACCATCCGCCACTTTCAACGTTTCAAAACTAACTGTTCTCTTCATTGTTCCTTCGAAACATTTATATTTATATTTAATATGTAAACAAAAATTTTTCTGATTTACGTTTCGTCTGACAATGAGTTCGAAATAATGTGAGAAAGATAAACAGTGTCACCGTTATTCCCTTTCTATTACAATAACATATATATTATCGATGAAATATATATATATACATGGTGGGGCAATAACTCTAACGTTATATTTCTATAAATTATTTTTTTTTCCTTTTTCAGGAAGTTCATTGTAGAAATAATGGATCTTGCAATTATGAAGGAGTGACATACGTCAATTGGAGCGAATTACCATCGAATGTCACTGGATGTGAAAAGCGATGTTATTGTGAAATGGGAAATGTGACCTGCCATGCAGCCTGTCCACCTGTTCCTGCTTTGCCACCTGTAACGCTACAATGTCCATCGCAACAAGCAACCTTGATGCATTTACCTGGTGATGATTGTTGCTTGCATTGGGTCTGTGGAAATCCTTCGTTACAGGGTACAGATATACTTCGAACTTTAATCATTCGAAATTCAATTATAAACTTGATTTCAAATATTTTTAAAATAATTGAGAAATTGACTGATGATTGAGGAATGAAAGATAGAATCAGTTTAAAAAAAAAAAAAAAAAAATGAAAAACTGTTCACAATTCTTTTATTCTATTTAATGTTGACGGTGACGGTAATCGTAAAGGATAAAAAAACTTTCTTATCATTATATTTTCGTCCTTAAATTATAACAACAATTGGGTGTCTGGTATTGGGTTACGCTTTGTACCATGCGCGGACCTGACTGGATATATCCAGTATACTATTTCAAAAAAAATATGTATATATATATACATTTGTAAAAAATAATTATCATCCCAATTTAGTGTGTTAATCTAAACTAAGGATTATGAACGTATATCCATCGCACAGATTTATATCACTAAAAAGATAATAATCGGATAGGTATACCTGTCGTTCATCTATAAAAATCTCTTATACGTAGGTATAGGTATAGGATATAATAGTTTTGTATAAATACATACGTATATACGTAAATGTATATAAGTAGATACGAATTAATTGAAAAATAACTGTAAAAATGATCAATATCGGTCTTACACATACGTTAATTGTATATTTGTGCACAAGAAACTGTAGATGCTGCATGCTTTGTACGGCGGCAGGTGTGCTTGCACATATACGTATACATAGGTAACTTGGATCTGGCTGTAAATATGCATGGACTTTGGACAAATTCTGACCGAATTACCGACCGAATTTCTGTGACAATAGACTTTACTTATTGCAGGAATGAACGCGACGCCCGCGTATCCCGGCCCCTTAGCTACAGACACATTCAATCGGCAATCGATTGACGATAGCAAAAGATTGAATAACAAGTCGGAAATGGTCAGGCCCAGCCAGGAACCGGAACATGGCACTTCCTCCTTGTGGGAAGATTCGAAAAATACTAATACTTATGCCGMCCCTGCCACTACTACTCATGGACTATTTCATTATCCTATGGATCCTGGACATCCTACCGTGCCATACAACGGACCTTACAGTCCTGACTACAAACCTACTCATCCTACTATCGACGAAGTCTTTCATGTATCCTCTCAGACAGAAAAATTAATACCATTGATCAAAGATAAATCAAAAACAAAATTGGATTCTAAAAAACCTGTCGAACCAATGAAAACACATTTTCCAGGACCATTGAGTCCTGACAAATTTCCCGATAAAATTATGTCCGTTCCAATGCAACCAAACATGGATAATCAATATATACATAGTACGATTAAACCAAACAAATTATCAATATTTCAAAAGGGCGTTCACAACGTCGATCAACCTCAATTTATACCATTAAATCCTCATCAAGAATCCGACAGTTCCAGTTTCTCCTTTATACCGAATAACGGAGAGAACATACCTCCTTCTAGTTTTAATGAACAATTCGACGAGAGCGTGGCAGGACCACCTTACCATGATTCAATACCATCAAAACCAGACTCGATCGATCCAAACGTGATAATTCAAATGAATTCCAAAAAAAAAACTCAAATCGTTGATCATTTCTCCGACATAGATAAGATTAAAACTTTGTCAGCAATTTTACCGGGAAAACCAAAACAAGGTCAACGCAATCCCGAACAAGAGATCGCACCCGATGAACTGTACCATTTTATAAATATTCAACATCCTGGTTTAATTCAACTCGATCATGGTCCACCTCAAGGCCATTCCGGTATTTACAATCTTCATCAACAAATCTCAACACAAAAGCGACCGTCGACTAATCAAATACAAACAGGATATTTTGGTACTCCACCACCATTAGCGAAAAAAACTAGCAAGCCACACATTTTTACGCAAAAAAATGAAAACGGACAAACCACTTATCACATACACACGCCAGATATTCCTAATACTCCTCAAAAAATAGAAGAATTGTTGGCTCATATCAGTCAACATGATACTAATCCTGGACCATTCCAACATTATCCTGGACAACCACCAATACCTCATAACATACCGACCGGTCCGCAACCTTCTCTACCACTTCATATTGATGCTCATATACCACATTCAGGACTCACGCACTTGAATCATCCGTTCGCAGCACAAACGCCAAACCAGTCAGGTTCGTCCCTGATAGAAAAAGAAAAACAAAACAAAACAAAATAGAAAAAGAATCAACAAAAAAATCATTAATTTCATATGACAATAGGTTTTTATATTTATTACCTATACTTTGATTCTCTAAAATCTATCACACTTCAGGAAAAATTCATGTTCTACAATTGAGAATAATAGCCCATATCAGTTATTCGAAACTTTTATACGTTAATTAACTTTGAAAATCGTTGAATATCTTTATCATTTTTATTGCAGGATTAGACCATAATTTACCATCAGGTTTTCCATTAACAGGAGGTATTCCTAATTTCCCTGTATCGTCATCATCCGATGAGGTGACTGTGCAAGTTTTGGAAGCACTCGATGAGAGTACGGTACGATTAGTATTTACTGTACCAACAATTTTAGTAGGTCTTCATGGAAGAGTCGAATTACGATATACTAGTGATCCTAAGTAAGTTTATTATTTTATTTTATTTCTTATTCACATTACTACAAAATTTTCTATGAGATATAATCACATTTATATGAATATATTTAGAAATTTAAATCCAACAACTTGGAAATCAAAAGTATTTGCACCTCCTGGTGATCTGATAGCAACTCCTCAATTGGAATTTGAATTAGACGATTTGAAACCATCTACAGAATACAAAGTGAAAATAATGGTTAAGCTAAAAGATTTAACTAACAGTCCAATGAGTAAAGTATACACTGTACGTACTTTAGAAAAATATGCTGAAGGTACAACGTTACCACCACAAATACCAGTCGATGCGGAATTAAGAATAATGGAAACAAATTCGAGTTGGATTAATGTTATATGGAAGAAATTTACGGATTACGAGTTACAATTTATCGATGGTGTTCAATTACGATATAAGGAACACGATGGGAAAGTATACGCAGCTACGCCATTGATTCATAGATCTGTAACGAATTATGTTATTGAAAATCTTAAACCTATGACAACGTATGAAATTGGAATTTATTTTATACCATTCCCTGGACAAACTACTGAGCTTGTTGCAGAAAAAACGGTAATATAATAATGCGTATTTTATATATATATATATTTCTCTTATAAAATATAATACATATAAAAATTTGTTTTTATACAGATTCACGTAACTACGTCTTCTGAACCAGATCCTTACTCATTCGACGTAAAAGTTGAGATAAAAACTATTAAATCGACCGATGTTGAATTATCATGGAGTGGCGTTCCTTATCCTGAAGATAAATATGTTAATATTTATCGAGCGATTTATCAAAGTGACAGTGGCAAAGAAGATACAAGTACATTTAAAATCGCTAAAAGAGATTCTCCAGCTAAGACTATTATCAGTGATCTAAAACCAGGAACAAGGTATCGTTTGTGGATCGAAGTTTATTTAACAAATGGAAGAATTAAGAAAAGTAACGTACAAGATTTTGTTACTAAACCTGGTATTTTAATACCAACAAACGTGCCTCGACAAGGTATTTCATAAATTTTTATTATTTTAAAATGCATGTTGAAAAAAAATATGCATTATACACAAATGTAATATTTGTAAATAATTTATATTTAACAAAAGAAAAATTCAACTTTTATAGTGGGTAAATTGGCTTCTATACCCTTACACGAAGGAGATTATTATGGTCCTTTAGTCATAGTAGCAATAGTTGCATCTCTTGCGATATTATCTACATTGATTCTTTTAATGATGTTGATGAAAAGACGAACGAGCAGTAAGGCAGACATTTCACCGCGCAAAACTACATCGGCGTATGATAATCCTTCCTACAAGGTAGAATTACAACAAGAAACTATGGGTAATTTATTGTTATTTTATTTGCATTAAAATGCGGAGTTTGTATATACTCGAATTTTTTTATATTATGGTTTGCTTTGCAAAAAAATTCAATAGCTTGTCCAGGAAATGGTATGAATTAAATTTCAATATCGTACGTTGTCATCTACTTAATATTGTTATTAAAAAATTACATTTTATTCGTTTTATATGATAACGTGAAAAGAAAAAACTATTGGAGAGGAATTAATTTGAAATATTAGAATATTCGAATACAAAATAATTACTTATTTTAGTGGTAAAAAATTAATAAATATTATAATTATAAATGCTCAATTTTTTATTATAATTACAGCACAACGATATAAATATTCAGACTTTGTAATATTTGTTTTTTTAGACTTATGAAGATTCGACTGTTACTAATGGAAGAAAACAAAATATGGAACATGAAATGGCTACAATTAATAGCAATGTTAAGGATGTTGCCTGATATTTTGTAATTTATCGGATTATATTTATTTATAAAGTTATATTAATATACTTACCAATTTATAAAATCCGTCCATAGAAAACAATCGTCTATATATTTTACGCAAAAATATGCGTTTATTCGAAAATAAACGGGAATTTCATTATTATGGACTGTTCACTATCATTAACATAAATACATTATGTATTTCAGTCTAACGTAAAAATACTGAAAAACTTCTTCATTTATTAAATATAGAGCTTAATATGTGTCATGTATCAAATTTTGTACATAAAGCACGTGATAATGTAACATTTAAGATTTTCCACGAAAATGTTATAACACAAAGATTTTTATTACGAGAACTTTTACTTTTATTCAGTTTTAAGATATTAAATTAATAATTAATAATTAATAATAAACTTCAAATATATATATATATATAATTGTAAGAAACTGTGAATAAACTATGCTCTAAATTAAACGCACGTTTAAAAGTATTTTACAATATTTTCTTATAAATGTTAATAATATACATATATACAGGGTGAGTCCGGAAATGTGACGTTTCAAAATAACTCGTAAAATATACATTGTATGAAAAAATGTTTCCTGCATAGTTAAATTAAATTAGGGGACAAAAAGTAATTTTTTAATAAGATATCAAGATCATCGTTAGTTTTTTAAATGGAATGCCTAATTTTTTTTCTGAATTCTGATAAAGCATCAAATTCTACATAAAAAACTAGCATACTATGTAGGGCCTAAAATGAATAACTGCTGAGATATTCACAAATAAATTATTATTATTATAAGTGTTCGAAGTGTTCTCCATTACAATCAATGCACTTTCGTAATCTTCTTATCAAAGAAGTAAGATCCGGCAATTTGATAATCAATTATGCCACATCAGACATTCAAGCTCCATCAGTGTAGATGGTCTGTTTCACGCATCCATATTATTATTATTAGAATAAGTGTGCTATTATTAATGCATATAGGTCATACGTTCTTTGATAAGAAGATTACGAAAGTGCGTTGATTGTAATGGAGAACACTTTGAACACTTATAATAATAAAAATTTATTTGTGAATATCTCAGCAGTTATTCATTTTAGGCCCTACATAGTATGCTAGTTTTTTATGTAGAATTTGATGCTTTATCAGAATTTAGAAAAAAAATTAGGCATTCCATTTAAAAAAATAACGATGATCTTGATATCTTATTAAAAAAGTATCTTTTGTCTCCTAATTTAATTTAATTATGCAGGAAACATTTTTTCATACAATGTATATTTTACGAGTTATTTTGAAACGTCACATTTCCGGACTCACCCTGTATATATGTATATTATTTAATATTAAAATTTAAGTCTAATCACATGTTGAGTTTCTTTAACTTGGGATTATTTTGTACAGTCTGCATTTATATTGTCGAAAATCTTGAAAATAAACTCATTCATTATAGTAACTTGCATTAGTATAATTTTCAGGCAGAATAATATTTCCTTTAAATAACACTTAGTTGTGTTATATGTTGTTCCTTTATTAAATTATAAGAATTTTTGGAGACAAATAATATTATTAAAACAATCAAAATGATGTTTGTAAAAATGTTGCTTTATTACATATTTATATATGTCATGGGAAGAAAATAGTTTTTAACTATAAAGCTATGTTACACTATATGTTATTATCTTGATATTTATATATCTTAGATATTTAAACATAGATCTACCATAAAGTAAGATTTACAAATATTCTTGTAGAACAGGTTCCAATGTTAATGGTTCCTTGTTAGGAGAATATCTGGCTACAACCTTGCCTTCTTTATTAATGACAAACTTGGTGAAATTCCATTTAATGGTTCCACCTAGGTTGGTCAACCATTTCCACAGAGGATGAGCATTATCTCCATTGACATCTACTTTTTCAAACATGTCGAAAGTAACATTATATTTCTTAACGAAGTTAAGAATTTCTTGAGAAGTTCCTGGTTCTTGGCCACCAAATTGATTACATGGAAATGCAAGTATTCTCAATCCTGAATTTTCATACTTTTCATACAATTGCTGAAGTTGTTTATAATTAGTATCGGTTAATCCACAGTTGCTAGCAACGTTAACTATGATTAATACATGACCACGGTATTTGTTCAAGTCAACATCATTTCCATGGATATCAAGTGCGTGAAAATCATAAACAGAAGTTGGAGATTTTAAAGATTGTTGCTGTACATTTTTAGATGCGCATAGCTCTGAGTTGCTGTTCTCACAATTCTCAGACAATACTCCTGACAAAAAGCAGATGAGAAGCAACGGTATCCGCATACCTAATGAATGCGAATAAAGAAAATCCTTAACGAAAAGTAGAAATGTAAAAATACTTAAAATTAAGTTCTTATATGATAAAACAAGAAAAATAAACGCTCTAATGATAGTTTGTTATAGCTCTTTGACATTCCAATTCAGAAATTATTATCCTATGCAGTTTCATATATTATATATTGGTTGAACATTGTTTGTTTGAAAAACGAATCATTATTATTTACACATATAAAATTAAAATATTTATACTTAACGAAAGAAAATTACTCACGTAACATTTTTAAAGAAGTGTGGATGAATTCAAACACAACAATCAATTTATTTATAATAATTGTTCAAATGGCTGAAATAATTCTGTCTTATTATTTCTATTTTTATATATATATTATTAATAATAGCAAAATTAACCAGACGTGATAAGAAATGAATTTACCTTTACTGTATTTCCAATATATACTACTCAGATCACAAAAAGAAAAACACAACTCTTTCTTCTCTCCGGTTTCTTTATTACTAAAAGTTTTTTAAAATGAGGAACAAGGAAGTACCAGTTTCTTTCCTCTGGTTAGTCTGACGTCTTTAAGCCACCACCAATCAGAGTCTCTGTATCATGCATCAATAATAAAGAAAACAAGATGCCATCTTAGAACGCATATACCTTATAAAATAACTTCTAACCTTGTTAAATTAAAATAAGATTAAAAATTCTTTACAAAGAAACATATCAATGAATGCGTGTACTTAAATGCAAACTATTTTAATAAATATTATCATTAAAATAACTCTTATATATCTCGAGTTTACAAAACGTTCGTGTCTTTCTTTTTTTAAAATGTTGCATTGTGTATACCGGATGCATTATTGACACTTAAAATCACGTTCTTTACATCTATATACACATTCTTTCTCTTTTATAATAATTGTAAAAAAAGTTTGTTTAAATTATTAAAATTATTAAAATATATATTTGAAATGTGTCATTATTCAGTGAATGTGTTAGATGATTCAATATAACCTCAAAATAAAATAAAGTCATATTTGTATTTTTTATTTTTGTATTTTTTATTTTTGTATTTGCTGTTGATAGATTGTTATTAATTAAAACATACATATATTTATAATACACGGGCTTGTATTGTATAAACTAAGTTTTTTTTTAAATTGAAATTTAAAAGACCTATATAAAAATGGTAAGTGTAAATCATGTATACATCTATAAAAATAGAAAGAAAATAATTTTGTGTATAATTTAAATAAAACGGATCTATATATATATATATATTTTTATTTCAGGCACGTAATGCAGAAAAAGCTATGTGAGTAAATAAAATTTTCTTGCGTTCCTCTATAATATTTATTATAATTTCTTCGTAGAGAGATAGTAATTTGTTAAATTATTTTAATAGGACCACCCTTGCGAGGTGGAGAGCAGCACAAAGTAATGAAGGAGCTAAAAGAGAACAAGAGAGGAGGCCTTATCTAGCTTCTGAATGTAGAGACTTGAGGAAAGCGGAGAAGTGGAGAATGCAAATTATAAGAGAAATCGCTAAGAAGGTTGCGCAGATACAAAATGCTGGTTTAGGTGAATTTCGAATTCGTGATTTAAACGATGAAATCAACAAATTACTTAGAGAAAAAAGGCATTGGGAAGCGCAAATAAAAGAACTCGGTGGACCAGATTATTCTCGTGTAGGACCACGAATGCTGGATCATGAAGGCCGAGAGGTGAATAGATATTTTATGATTATTTGATATGCTTACTACTATTACTTATACTTAACATAAAATTCTTATAGGTACCTGGAAACCGTGGTTATAAGTATTTTGGAGCTGCAAAAGAATTACCAGGTGTGAGAGAACTTTTTGAACAAGAACCTCCACCACCCCCTCGAAAAACACGTGCAGAATTGATGAAAGACATAGATGCTGACTATTATGGGTACAGAGACGACGATGATGGCATTTTGTTACCGTTAGAACAAAAAGCGGAACAAGAAGCAAGAGACAAGACTATAGAAGAATGGCTACAGCATAAGAATAAAGAATCAGACTCGGAAGAGGAAATAGAAACAACTTCTCAAAAACCTATACCATCACAGCAAGACATACAAGAAGCATTACTTGCTAGAAAAAAGAAAGAACTATTAGAGAAATATGTTCTCTGACTGACACTTTATTTTTTATGCTCTTAATAACAACTATTCATAAATTTATTTAATTGTATCAGAGTACATCTTTATAAAACGCGATAAATATAGTTATTAATTTGTAAGTATTTAATAACATTGATCAAGGTAATTATTATTTTGTGCAGTAGACGTTTAAACTTTAATCGTTACTTATCGAGAAAAAGGGTGCTGTAGATAAAATATAAATAAAAATCCGATGAGATAGTCTGTTTATAACGTTCGCGATCTTCATTTATAATAGTTTTTGAAAAATATCGCGAATAAGATGATACGCTAATCCGCACCATTTTGATCTCATTAATTGCATAAAATCTTTTTTCTTAATTTGGCATACTTCTTTTTAACAAACGATCTTTAAAATAATGTCGTTTGTTAAGATCGTAACATTTTTATAGCGTTCACTGGGCATAGAAACAGCCGAGTATAACGAATTCTTTGAATTCTTTAGAGTAACTTGACGAAGTGATATATAAGGCAATGTAATCACGAAATAGTGCTCCTGCAATGAGAGAGTCATAAGATACACCTTTACGACTTATTACAATTATTTCATTTCGACGATGGATTACAGACAAATAAAGAATTCATTTTTGTAATGAAAACATCCTTAAGAGTGTACAATTGTCTGTATGTATGTAAATATGCAAGCGCGATTCAAAAACTTGCATTCCCATATCGTGTCATTTATAAACAGACTGTAACATAGTACGTTATGTACAATCATGTTGCTGTTAGGACTCAGAAGTAAATAACACTAAAAAGTACTAAAGTATATAATATTATCATTCCTTCGAATTTTTCTAACGTAGATGCATTTCTCTTGATCCAATTGTAAAGACCTTTTAGCGTATTATTATCGCGATTTCTTATTTGATAGCTAAATTAATTAGAGAGCTAGATATTAATCGGTATTTAAGTGTACTAGAACCAGAAGTGCTAAAGAAAATCGAAGCTGTAATATAGCGTGTATTTATATTTAACCAACGAGTCAACTTCTGAGCCCTTTTTGTATAATCGCTTTTGTGCCTAAGACATAAACGACAAAACAGTTCGAGCATGGATTAATTTTCTTTTTTTTTTTGTTTCATTAATGACTAAAAGACTATTACATATTGTAAGGCTTGAAAAAATCAAGCTCTAAATGATTCGTAGCTTATCCGTTGATCAGTCTCTCTCGCCCGTTTCTTTTTTTTCTTTTCTATTTTTTTGTTGCTTCTTCTTCTTCTTCTTCTTCACTATCCAATTCCTTCTATTATTAAACGCGTAGATAGTAGTAACGTAACTATATAGATCTATTCGTACTTATAAATTACAATCGCATAAATTTTTATGTCGATAATAAAATCGATAATCTATGATCATCATCACATCTGCATCAACGGGGTGCGTTTTGCGATTTATTGTGCGTCATTGAATTGTGAACGTGTCCTCGTCATCATATACTTATCATTCAGCATCGCACAACGCCAATCCATTCTCGAACCATCATCTCAAGACACCAAATCCGTCGTACTAATTGGTATGAAGGAATTACTGCATACTAGAATATATATATATATATACATACATATATATATATATTGAAAAAGTACCGCGGAGCAAAGATAAAACTCGGCACACTTGCAGCTCGAATCGAATTTATGATTCATTTTCCTTCTTTCTTTCTCTTTCTCTTTCTCTCTCTCTCTCTCTCTCTCTCTCTTTGTCTCTCTAATTTTTTCTTGTTCTTTCTTTTACTCTCATTGCACAAAGAAGCATACACGCACATGCACACACACATACATACACGCGCGCTCGTTCTCTCCTTTCCTTAGACGTCTTCCCTATGTGTCACAAGTGTCACAGTTGGGACTATCGCGACATTTCCTAAAAAGGGTGAAAGGCACAAAGTAAAAAATAAACGATCAAGGTTTTGGCTCAGGCACATATATCCGAGTCGGAGAGTTCTCATGCCACAAATTCGTGATGTCGACGAAGTCGGTGGTGCCACCGTATAGTGGATGAAATATATCGAAAACACCCTCGACTCCCTCCACCGTATCAAAAAGGGGAATGTATGTATGTATGTACTTGGTACATCGAGTATAGAGTTTACAACTCAGAGTTTTTTTTTTTCGTTTTTCTTTCTTTTTAGCGCTTATATTACGATAGCAAGCAGCTCTGATTGTAACGCAGTATCTATCTATCTATCGACAGATGAGACGCTTATTATTGGATTCGTGCGCGTATGTGTGGTTTCATTTTTCTTCGTTTTCTTTTTCCAGTCGGCAGTGCACGCGGCGGGACTCGCTTTGTCCGATGTTGTTTGAAATAAATGCCTAAAGACGAGGAAAATCTTTGTATCGTTCTTAGAGCGAATCCTTTTCTCGCTTCAAGGACGTAAAAGTGAGTGCCAGCGTTGAACTTGCGTTGGCTGTCGGGCTGCACGCATGTCGTTCCAATGTTGCAATTTTTCTGATCCGGAACTGTTAAAACCTAAACAGAGCCAACCGATCATTTCTCTTCCCTTCTTGCCCATACCGCCTCTTCGCCGATTATAAACCGAAACCAAAAGGGTCACGTCACCTAATTGGAAAAGAGCGACCTATGAACAAATCAAATTTCTATTATTCACTTTGGATATAGTGTAAGTATACTTAACGTATATTGATCGTCACATTGGTCATCATTCGTGACCGATATGGTACTATATATTATATTATATTTTATCTTAGAATTATGACATTTATGGTAACGTGTTTAAAAAAAAAAACATATTCTTTACCTGAAAAACAAAGGTTTCCTTATAAAGTGGATTTGGTTGGGCTCTTTTCAAACCCGTCTTAGATCGACTCATCTCATGACCATTGCTATCGACCAGAGCCAATTTCACATAAGTATCCGGTGGTTTAGTATCGTTGCCACCACCCCCACGGAAATGAGAACCCTTGATAATTTCTACCGATAATCGTCCAGTTGTACCGTTATAAGATAGCCCTATTAATATTTCCGCAACGCTTCCACCTTTCATGCTACTCCCGTATGGTGGTATGGTAGGTGATGCGTATGATTGAACAGATTGTTGAGAACCCGTAGAATCGCTACGCGTCAAACTGCTGCTCGTACCCCAATCCTGAACCTGTAACAAGTTTTTCTTTCAACGTGACTCTATCCGTACCTCGTATAAATAAAAATATTTAATAAGTCAATCACATATATATATATTTGATTTACCGAAGATGGCGGTGGTTGTAAAGTTAACCAAAGAGTGGTTTCGAGTTGTAGGTTGATTTGATCGAAGGAGACTCTAGCTTCTCCGAGCAATCTTTCTCTACGCATTCTTCCACCCCATAAATAAACTCTCAACCGTACTCCCATAGCGTTCACATCCTCCGGATTAACACGAGGGAGAAGGAAACTTTCCATATATTGGGGTGAGTTACCCTGTTTAACGCGAGTCTTACGTCTTTGCTTCTTAGATGGTAACAATACTAAACGCACTTGACTACCACCGATTCCGGCTGGATAGTTTCGTCCTTGTAAAACTTGTACCTGCCATAATAATTATAATGCATCATTATAAGCAAGTACATATAAATTTACACGTAAAGTAAACTCTCATATAACACGAGTTTTCTTCATCGTTTCATCGCGATTGATTTCTTTTCTTTTGTAATTGATTTTTTGTTTATATTCTTTATTATTACATTAACAAAAATAATTTATGTGGAAAAGAAGAATTATCTTAATATTTATATCTAACACACATATGTTCTACGAATTCATATTAATCGTAATATATTAAACTGCGTTATACGAGAATCTATTGTTATTATACTTATCGAAAAAAATATTTATCCATCTAAGAAGCTAACCGTCATCTCACGCATAGGTGCATCGTAAAGAAAAGCGACTTCTAAACTACCAATTTCTTCTGGCACGGTTCCCATTGTCGTGATAACATTATTCGTCGTAGGTACATTCTGTTCGATCTCTGCCTCCTGTTCTCTATTATCGAGTATAATACTGGAGGCACCAACTTCCACTACGCACTATATTACAAAAAAATTGTCTAGTTTGTAAAAATATTTGAAAAATTGTGGAATGTTTGAGATTATATACGCATTAGTATTAGGTAGATTACCTGTTGCTGTGATGCTGCCGGCGAATGTTCCTCGGTGCAACTACTTGAAGTAGTTCCAGCATCTATATAAAATGCATTAGGTATAAAACGTATATTTAATTTTTATTTTTTGACATTAATTATATAAAATAAAAACGAAAGAAAAATTATAAGTACAGACCAACGATCGCTGGACCATCCTCGGCTTGTATAGTCAACGTATCTGGTGGTGGATGAGGATGCGAATTCAATCTTCGTAAAGCGTCTTCTTCCGAATCGGAGCTCGTTTCTGGATCCGAATAAGAAAATGCTTTTCCTGTAATAACGTTTCATCAAAGATAATTATTTTGATCGATGATAGATGTGTTATAAAAACGTCGGCTGATGATTTAAAGAAGAGCATCAAGGGACTGATGTTCAAAGGCACTCCATAATTTGTATATTTTTTTAAATTTTTTCATCTACTAATCGTTATAAAAATAAGCACACTTTTACAACAAAATAATAAAGCGTAATTATATGAATTTGATGATAATAAAATCAAACTCTTTTGTTTATAACTTCTGAATAATGATTAATTCAAAATGATCATTGCGTTTGAAATTATATCAAATAATTAAAAAGGCGTTCAACGTTGTTCAAGTTCGGCCCTGTATAACAGGTAGACAAAAAAGGAATGAATAAAAAAAGAAAAAAGGGAAGAATTAAAGAACGAATAAGTAGGCGTAAATTGCGTACCTATATTTTTCGATATTTGAGATGCAGAGCTATTGCTGGAGTCGCAAAGCGGAACGCAAACTCCACCAAAGAGGGCTGCCGAGGTGGGCGGTGTGAAGCACCACTTACGAGAAAGATAGAGAAAGATGGCCAGCAATAGGACGATAAAACCAGCAACGGCACCCAGAAATGCAGTCGCTTCCACAGGTACTAAAAACAAGCCTAATATAGTAATGAATCTTCCAATCGATTTGATTAACACACGAACTTTCTTATATACTTATAATGGGAAATAAATATTATAGATTTTTCCATTTCTTCTACAGATTTCTCTTAAACATCGGAATATATATATATATGAACTTTCGAGCGACGATCTCATGACAAACGAACCGTTCTTGATAACGTTATTCACGCTATTGGTTGTTACACGTAGTTATACGCTAGCATGCTTATTATTTAATAAGCATAGAAACGTTACTGATCTTTAACACAGAGAAACAAGGGAAAGTCTAATATGTATATACTTTCCTAAGTAACTTTTTTAAAGATATATATAATATATGATGCGTATATGCGAAAAACAAAAAGAAACGATATCGCAATTTGTAATACCTTCGTAAAAAGATTTTCAACTGCGGAAAATTAAACGAAAGAGAGAAAGAGAGAGAGAGAGAAAAAATATTGCTTTTTCTTACTTTTTTTTTTTTATTTATTCTTTATTTTTCTTTTATCAATAATGATTATTTATAGTTTCAAGCTGAGAGAACTCTTCGGCCATCCATAAACGAATTTTATAATCAACTACCGGTTGCGCATAGTACTGTCAGTATCGAACGTTTCAAACGATAGCGACGCATTACACTTTAATGACCCGGAATAATTAATCGTCGCCCCAGATACCGTAGAAACTATCGTGCCACACGCAATATATTCTACGCATGGTCTTGCTATGCAATACCAATATTTCCCTTTGCTATTCCGGAATGGAGATAAAAATGAACAGCTAATTCTCTCTCTTTCTCTCTTTTTCTCTCTCTCTCTCTCTCTCTTTTTCTCTCGCGTAAGACGAGATTTTTCGAAGAGACGTTATTCTCTCATCCGCGTTATATTCGCTCGATGAGTTCGTCGATAAAGCGACGAAAGGAATCGCGACTTTGTGGTATCACAAAGGAGAAACAGGCAACAAGGGGAAAAGGGAAGTTGAGAGAGAGAGAGAGAGAGAGAGAGAGAAAGGGGGAGAATGAAAAAAAAATAATGGCTTTGCGCAATGCGGAAGACGAAAAGTAAGTATAACATAAACGCGTAAGCATTTAGGGACAGTCCATAAAAGTTAGAATCTTATATAGGAATGAGAAAAAGTATTGGTGATAGTATCATAGAAAAGTGTGAATGGTGCACGTGACAAGGGCTCCTCGTTGTTGTCCGAGGACGAAGAGAACGAAGGTGAAGGAGTGTTGGGATAGAGGGTGGGAGGGAAGGAGGAGCATATCTAGAGGATGAGATGGCGGATAGGTGGGAGGTGTAAAAAGGGTTTTGTCGCGCGGCAATGCGGTTGGTCGGTCGGTAGGTCGGTCATTTGGTCGTTCATTCAGTTGTTCAATTGAAAAAAAACCCGACCACCGTGATTGAAAATTCCATGAGAAACTGTAGGGTTACGTGGCTTTATACATATCTACGTGCTTGGAATATTTGTGTTAAGGGCACATTCGGATTACGTTAGGCAACTTTCGGTTAGGTACTCGGCTAGACTCTTGTGGGTATCGGTTGGGCATTCGGCTAAATTCGCGACTAGTCTCGAACATCACGTTAGAGTGGACTTACCCGTTAAGAAATGGTCTGATCCAGCCAGAGTCATACTCGTCCGTGGTGACACATTTAAAAAAAATAGCTCGAACCAGCTTACTTGCGTCTCTCGATCGGGCACGATAAATAAGTCATCCAGGATGAGGGACTCATCGTACAATTATATTTCTTTCTCACCTTTTTTCACACCATATATATATATATATATATATGTATATATATTTGATTATTTTATTTACTCTCGTTAGACGCACGGATAGAAAAAAGACACGGGCAGCGGTGGCGGCGACACGTTTAGCTTTCCGACAGGCTTTATTATCGCAGGAAAAAAGCGTGGACGCTTCCTCGAGGAGCGTCGCGATACGTGGGCGAGGGTGTACACAACGACACTCTGTTGCTCCGTTCTCTGACAGACTTGCGCTTGTAGCACCCCAACCGCGACACTAATACGCCTGCGTGCACGCCCCTCACGATATCATTCCTATAAACCACTCTGCTTTCTACGATCAACGTGCAACCAACTGACCGACCGTGCAACCGACTGATTACTCCTTTCTTCTATCCTTTCTATCTTATTCCTTCTCCCCTTTTATTCGTGTTTACCTCCTTACCTAGATTTCTCTTCAATTTTCTCTAGTTATAATTTATTTTGGATACATCCTATTCGATTCATTCACCATGCTTTTATTGAATCATTATCGAATTAACGAATGTTTTAAATCGAGGAATATATCACGATGTAAATTAATTATTAGATCACGTTATTTATATTTTTATGAGTTTCTTTCTTTTTCCATATGCCAATTAAAAAACATGAATTCGTTTAAAGACAAACCTTACGCATATATCTAAAAGATATTAAATTCTTTAAATACTCACTAAATATACTTTCATCGTTCTGCATAATTGTCACTGGGAAACATTTACTGCAATACTATATGCGCATTTCGAAGTTTTATTTTGGATGCATCTATGTAAGGTGTGTAATCTATCATCAGGGACACGCTTGTAAAATTATTTCTCAAGTTTTATCGTTAGATGGCGCTCACATATCTCGAAATAATCGATCGAGGACATCGAGCTTCAATTCAAGGTCATAAATACGATGATCTAGAAATATCGAGATAAAATATAGACTTTCGATTTATAAATAAAATGTTTAATTAAAATAATAAGATTATAATAAACAAGTCAATAGTATTGTATCAAGCGCTGTATCAGCATTATTTTGTTAATATGACTTTTTAAAAAATAACGTTTCAAACCATTTGCTCTGTTTTATTCAAAAAGTCTTAAACGCTCGACAATCTGATTTCATAATAAAACTATTTGAATAAAGATTAAAGAAATAATCATAATGTTAATAAAACAAAGCAATATAAATATTAAGTATTATGTCGTATTTAATTAATAATGCTATAACAGTATGTATGTTTTGTTTAATTATACTTTAAACCTTGCAATTAGTAACAATCGTCGTAGTTATTCATATAAATCGAATAATATTCACATATTACAATAAGTAATTATTTTGACATGATTTCTAATTTTTTTATTTTTTTTTTATTTTTTAACGATTAGAGAATTTAATAAATTATTGAAAAATTGTAATTTTCTCTATAGCATCCGTCGATAATAGTAATCGGAATTTTTTAAACATGTCTCTCGAATATGAGATAACATTGTAAATTTTATCAATGTCATAATAATAAGATGTGATTTTAATATAGACTTTTGTATTTCATACTAATAAATAAAATATTTTTTATTATGAACGGATTAAATCGCATTTAAAATCTTATTATAAAAGGTAAGCTCGAATTATTACAGGTTACAAATACCGAATTCTAACCTAAAAGTAAACTTACAATTACTAATTTTATTGGTTATGCAAATATTATTATGCTACTTTATGTGTATAAAATATCTTTGTTTCGTAACTGGTAATTATTACATTAAAAATACTTTTTTTTATTAATTTAAGAAAAATATAGACAAATAATTATGAATTTCATCACAATATTACCATTAAAACAAACAAGAATTTTAAAGAAGTGTCTCTTAGAACAATATTTGAAAAGATATTTGAGATGCCAAGTAAAGCTTTATTGCATTAAACATACTAGTCATAAGAATTCTATTAATTTAAAAGACCGTACTATAAAACGTAAAGCATTAAAAGTACGAATATTGGAAGATATAAAAAAAACGAGAAAGAAAGTAGAAGGAATTATCGAAAGAGAAAATATCTGGACTGTTCCTAATCTTCTTTGTGTGGGTCGTATGGTAACATCGCCTTATTTAAGTTATTTAATATTATCACAAAATTATCAGGTAATTCTTTCCTTTTTTGAAAGAGATGCTTTTCTAAATGATTATTAATTGATAAGTAAAACGTATTATCTTCTTACAACTGTAGGTAGCATTATGGCTATTGGCATTCGCAGGAGTTAGCGATTTAGCAGATGGATGGATTGCAAGAACATGGTCGTCGCAAGCTTCTAAACTTGGTAGTTTTTTGGATCCTGTTGCAGATAAACTGCTTGTAGGAACTCTTTTTCTTTCTTTGGCATGGGTAGGATTAATACCAGTGCCTCTTACATGTCTTGTTGTTGCAAGAGACATTACTTTAGTTGCTGCTGCATCTTACATCAGATATCGGTCATTACCTGCTCCCGTACGTAACTGAAGTTTTATTTCCTAAAACTGAAGCTACACTTTTTGGTATAAATACATTATGTTTCCATAATGTTTCTTTCATCTTTTAGAAAACACTGGCAAGATATTTTGATCCTACGCATGCGACAGTACAGTTAGCACCTACTATTGCGAGTAAATTGAATACAGCAGTTCAATTGGCTTTTGCTGCTGGGACCGTAGCAGCTCCTGTTTTTCATTTTGTCAATCATCCCGTTCTTCAAGTTTTATGCTATGTGACTGCAATATCAACATTTGCTGGGGGAATTAGTTATTTGACATCTAGAAATACGTACAAATTTCTCAGAAAGAAAAAAATCTCAACAAAGCCGTAATAAATACATTTTTGTTCTTTTTTCTATTATTATTATTATTTAATAGCAAATAAATAATGTACAGTTACTGAATATTATGTACAAATTTATTATTGCAATTTTTCACACATACTATTTTGCATATCGACATTTAAGCATGATAATATTTACAGAGTAATATAGTATTAATTATTAAACTTACAAGGGTATATTTACACTAATTAATCTATATGCATTGGCCTTATTAAAATAAAACATCATTTAAATCATACATTTCATAAGCAAATTCTTCCCACTCATAAGGATCGTATACAACTCCAATATAATCTATCTCGAGCTTAAATGGTCCAGGAGCTCTATCAGAAGCTATGATACCAAAACTTGATATATTAGTTAAATTTATAGGGGTTTGAGAATCTTGTACTCTTCCATGACTGGACAAAAAGAATTTTGAAAATGGTATTTTCACAAATTGCCAATATGGACCACCCCTTGTACAAAGTACGTAATTATACAATTCATTCCAAAAGATATCAAAAAACCCTTTATTTCCAATATTGATCATATAAATTCTTCCATCCCCTCTTACACGCATAACTAGATGATTGTATAATTCCCAATTCAATCGTGCTTCTCGTTTAAAACTTTTCCTAAATGTTGCTGTTCTAAGAGCGCAGTAACCTGCATTGTTCATTTTACCAGTTTTTGGAACTTTACAATCTAATGTACCTGAAAATACGGCTCTACCATCAGGACTTAACTCTAATCTAAAAAATAATGTAAACAATTTTAATATATAGACACATTTTTCAAAGTTTTATATTAAATTTTGAATAGAATTAGTAAGGAAAACATGTACTTACTTGCAAGTTGAAAAACCTTGTTTATAATCACTATCGCATACGGTCAACCATGGATCCAAAGATTTTGGATTCCCATTAAAATCCCAAACAATGTCTATTTCATCCGGCTGTGGAAAAATATCGGGACCAGCGATAAAATCATTAGTTTCTTTCTTGAACAAAGCTAATTCATTTTTTAATTGTGAATAGCCTTTTTTTGCTTTTTGTAAAAAATTTAAGTTTTCTTTCTTAGGTGGCCTATCATATACTACAGGATATCCTGATCTTGGATCTTTTTGATATATATGTCCTAGCCTGTAGCTTGGATAGAATACTTTTTTCACAACAGGTCTATTAAATAGTATTAAACGCGTTAAGAAATTCATTTTGCAAATAATTTCTTTATAACGTTATTGTCATCAATTTTGTATGCATTATTACAAATTTTCAATAATTTTTATTTAAATATAAATTTCTATAAATAATATATAGATAATAGTATATAGTAATAACAATCAATTTCTGCATTAATTTTTTAAGTTAAATCGTATCTTAACTCATAAAATTTAACTATTGTACACATAATATTAAGATGTGTTAACTCTGTCAAGTAAATTAACAAGAAAATGTTTATACTGCGCCCTAGCGACAAGTTATACTAACTAAAGTTATGTGATTACAAATCTATTCGTGTCCTAATCGTTTATGAAAGATGGCGATTGTTATAAATTGGAGGTTATTTAAATGTGATAAATTACAACTTTTTCGTTGTAAAAAATATCGCAATAATGGTAGCATCCATTCGAAATTTAAAAGAGCAGTCAGTACTCTCAATGAATCTGAATGTGATACTACAGCTACATTTTCTAATGGGTAAGAATACTAGGGGTATATTATTTAACCTCAATATTACATATTATCAATTTATAAATTTTTATTTTATTTGCAATAGAGTTATTGATAACTGTTTATCGTTCACTATATTCTTTTTTAACATTATTATTTAATTACTCCTAATTACTTCATTAATAAAGACATGTGCTATTATTTAATTACTTTATTAATAAACAAATATATACATATGTATGTGAAAAAAGAAATATAGAACTCTGATCAGTATTTATAATAATAAAATCTAATTTTGTCTTTTTCTTATATAGGACAAAACTTATTATCTCTAGTGGAAAGTATGCTCGGCTTAGTAATAGCAGTACTGTTGCATCTATCGGACATACATCTGTTATGGTAACAGCAGTGTGCAGTAAAAGTAGCAGTAATAAATCTATGCTTCCTTTGACTATAGATTATAGACAAAAGTCAGCGGCTGTTGGTCGTATACCAACTAACTTTATGAGAAGAGATATTGGAACAACGGAATATGAAATTCTTACTAGCAGATTAGTAGATAGATCATTACGACCATTGTTTCCACAAGGATGGAATTTAGAAACACAATTAGTATGTAATACATTTGCCGTTGATGGGATTAATGATCCAGATGTAATATCTATTAATGGTGCATCCGCTGCTTTGAGTTTATCCGACATTCCATGGAATGGTCCTGTTGGTGCAGTAAGAGTAGGAATAATAGATAACGTATTAAAAATAAATCCTACTAGACAAGAAATGCAAGAAAGTATATTAAATCTTATTGTATCTGCAACAAGCAATAATTATGTTCTTATGCTAGAAGGATCTGCCAATAATGTTTCACCACAAAATTTAAAAAAAGCTATTAAACAAGGTGTTAAAGAATGTCAATCTATAATCCAAGCTATTACAGAATTACAAAAGAAATGCGGTAAAAAGAAGATGAATTTTACTGTTCCTGAAATTAAAGATGTAGATGGTATAACTGAATGCATAAAGTTAAATACAGAAAATAAAATACGAGAAATATTGACTAATTTTAAACACGACAAGTTATCCAGAGACAATGCTATCTCCGAAGTTCTTGTCAATGTGACTGATATTATTATAGAAAAGTATCCTGAAACAGAACTAAGAGTAATAGAAAATATATATTATAAGTTTGTTAAAGAGATTTTTAGATCGCTCATCTTTGAAACTAATATAAGGTACATATATAATAAATTTATAGTGATAAATTGTATCAATGTAGTTAATAGTTGTGTGATAATCCATCTAAAATTAAATACATTGAAGGTGTGATGGTCGTAAACTACAAGAATTAAGAAAAATTACCTGCCAAGTAGATTTATTTAAACCCCTTCATGGTTCTGCACTTTTCCAGAGAGGTCAAACGCAGGTTTTATGCACGGTTACATTGGACTCCTTAGAAAGTGCTCTTAAAATGGATACAGTTTCTATGCTAATAAGGTGTATATAATATAAAATAATATAGACACACATAACTCATAAATATGTATATTGATTATTAATATTTCTTTATATGTTTGTAGTGGTATGAAGGAAAAGAATTTCTTTTTACATTATGAGTTTCCTCCATATGCAACTCATGATGTAGGACGTCTAGGAGTTGTTGGACGTAGAGAAATGGGACATGGTGCATTAGCGGAAAAAGGATTAAGATCTGTTCTTCCAAAAGACTATCCATTTACGATAAGATTGACTAGCGAAGTACTTGAATCTAATGGTAAATATACAAAATGAAAAATATTACATAAAAATGTTGACAAATTCTTCAAAATAATATTATGCTCTTTATGGAAAGGTTCTTCATCTATGGCTTCTGTATGTGGTGGGAGTTTGGCTCTTATGGATGCAGGAGTACCAATCTCATCACCAGTTGCAGGTGTTGCTATGGGTTTGGTAACCCAATTCGATGATCAATGTCCCACTCAGATTACAAATTATAGAATATTAACGGATATATTAGTAAGCACTTGATCTTTTATTTTATTATATGTAAATTACTAAATTATATATATTGAATTCTTAGCGACTATTTAAATTATATTTTTTATTAGGGGATGGAAGACTATTTAGGTGATATGGACTTCAAAATAGCTGGTGATAAGAATAGTTTTACAGCTTTACAAGTTGATGTAAAGATTGCAGGTGTTCCCTTAAAAATAATAATGGAAACTATTGAACAATCTCAGGTTGCTAAGAAGGAAATCATTGAAATAATGAATAGAGCACTATCCGAACCGCGGAAAGATCATAGTGAGAAGATGCCAGTGGTAGAAGAATTAGAAATTCCTGTACATCAAAGAGGAAAATTTCTTGGAGTAGGTGGTATTAATTTGAAGAAGCTTTTCATTAAAACTGGTGTTCATGTACGTAGCATTTCTATACAATTTAATAATATAAATTTTTTATATTTTCTATAAATTAAGTAAAATAATTTTTTATTGCCATTTTATTAGATATATTCAAAGAATGATGATATATATACTTTGTTTGCACCTAACGAACTCGCCTTAAAGGAAGCCAAAGAAATAATAAAGGAGACGTTACAAAAAGATCGTGAACCTGTATTAGAATTTGGAGCTATATACACTGCAAAGATAGTTGAAATTCGAGAAACTGGTGTTATGGTTACACTTTATTCTAGTATGACACCTGCGTTGTTAGTTAATTCTCAGTTAGATCAACGTAAAGTTTTTCATCCTAGTGCTCTTGGTTTAGAAGTTGGACAGGAAATAAAAGTTAAATATTTCGGTCGTGATCCGGTTTCAGGTTCCATGAGACTATCACGGAAAGTTTTACAAGATCCCATCACTGTTACAAAAACATTATCGTGAAATTAAAACCATATTAAATTGTGTACAATTTATAAAAGTTCCATCAAACAAACATACAAACAAATTTAGGACAGTTTATATTAATTTTAGTTATACGATAAAAATGAGTTCTTATTAATTATTGTTTCTAAACGATTCCTTTATAATATAATATACACATAATGTTATCATGAAAGACCGAAATTGAAGAATGTCTACAGTCACATGATTGTTTGTTGTATGTCCGAAATATTAATTGATAAGAATAAATATATATATTCGGTCTTTCACCGAGGTATTTCATATGTGTTGACAAGTGACCATGTGAATCTTGACATTCTCCAATTTCGGTTTTTCATGTTAACATATGTATATATATATATATATATATATGTATATGCTATTGATTTTTCAACGATTAATAATAGCATAAATCTTTTTAATTGTGACTGATAAATTTGTACAAAATAGAGAAAATATTTATATATATTTTTTAATTATAGATAATAATGATTTTCAATGAAATGTTAAAAAAAAAGAATATTCTGTTTTTTATCTATATAAAAAAAATATCGAAAACAGTGTTTATGTCAACGTGAATCCGATAAAAAATTTGTATTGAATTTGATTAACAAGGTCTAATTTGGTAAGTAAAGCTTCGAACGAATAGATTGATTTCGAGAATTATTAAAAAAACCTTATCTTTTTTAAAAAAAATCAGATAAAACACACTACCGTAGTAACGCTTGCAAGAACCTTAACAGCAGAAAAAAATGAATAAGTGCTCTTATTTGTTCAACTTTATTTTATCAAATATTTTTTATTTATCGTTAATTAGTTGAAAATAATTATTACAC